>NW_026909002.1:0-282500 GCF_033115175.1 Lepus europaeus
TTGGGATGCCAGTGCTTCAGGCCAGGGTGTTAACAAGCTGAGCCACAGTGCTGGCCCCTTCACTGCTGAATTCTACCAGACATTTAAAGAACTAACTCCAATTATTCACAAGCTATTCAGAATGATTGAAGTGTGTGTGTGTGTGTGTGGGGGGGGGGGTCCTCACAAATTCTATGAAGCCAGCATCACCTTAATTTCCAAACCTGAAAAAGATGTAATGGAGAAAGAGAACTAAAGACCATTTTCCCTGATGAACATAGATGCAAAAATCCTCAAAAAAATTCTAGCCAACCAAATCCAACACCACATCAGAAAGATCATTCACCCGGACCAAGTGGAATTTATCCCTGGTATGCAGAGATGGTTCAACATTTGAAAATCAATCAATATGATACATCACATTAACAAATTGCAGCACCAAAAGCATATGATTATCTCAATAGATGCAGAGAAAGCATTTGATAAAATATAACACCCTTTCATGATGAAAACTTTAAGCAAATTGGGTATAGAAAGAACATACATCAACACAATCAAGGCAATTTATGACAAACTCTATTGAATGGGGGAAAAGTTGGAAACATTCCCATTGGGATCTGGAACCAGACAAGGATGCCCATTCTCCCCATTGCTATTCAATAATCCTTGAAATTTTAGCCAGAGCTATTAGGCAAGAAAAAGAAATCAAAGGGATACAAATTGAGGAGGAAGAAATCAAACTATCCCTATTTGCAGATGACATAATTCTATACACAGGAGATCCAAAAGGCTCTACCAAAAGACTATTGAAACTCAGAAGAGTTTGGTAAAGTAACAAGATATAAAATCAATGTAAAAAAAAAATAAAAAGCCTTTGTATACACAGACAATATCAAAGCTGAGAAAGAACTCTTAAGATAAATCCCAATCACAAGAGTTACCAAAAAAATCAAATACCTTGGAATAAATTTAACCAAGGATATCAAAGATCTCTACAATGAGAACTATAAAACATTAAAGAAAGAAATAGAGGATACAGAAAAATGGGAAAATATTCCATGCTCATGGATTGGAAGAATCAATATCATCATAATGTCCATACTACTGAAAGTAATCTACAAATTCAATACAATACCAATGAAAATGCCAAGAACATTCTTCTCAGCAAATACAATGCTTAAATTCTTATGAAAACATAGAAGACCCTGAATAGGGGAAGCAATCTTATACAACAAAAACAAAGCTGAACACATCACTAAATCAGATTTCAAGGCATACTACAGGACATTCATAATCAAAGCAGCCTGGTACTGGTAAAAAACAAATAGATAGGCCAGTACCATGGCTCACTAGGCGAATCCTCTGCCTGTGGCGCCGGCACACTGGGTTCTAGTACTGGTCAGGGTGCTGGATTCTGTCCCAGTTGCTCCTCTTCCAGTCCAGCTCTCTGCTGTGGCCCGGGAGTACAGTGGAGGATGGCCCAAGTCCTTGGCCCCTGCATCCGCATGGGAGACCAGGAGGAAGCACCTGGCTCCTGGCTTCGGATTAGCGTGGTGCACCGGCCACAGCGTGCTATCCGCAGTGGCCATTGTGGGGTGAACCAACGGAAAAAATGTGACCTTTCTCTCTGTCTCTTTCTCTCACTGTCCACTCTGCCTGTCAAAAAAAAAATGAATAGAAAGTGAAACAAAACAGAAACTCAGAAATCAATCCACACATCTACAACCAACTTATCTTCAACAAAGGAGCCAAAATAACCCCTGGGGCAAGGACATTCTCTTCAACAAATGGTGCTGGGGAAACTGGATCTTTACATGCAGAAGAATGAAGTGAGACCCCTACCTTACACTTATACAAAAGTCCACTCAAAATGCTTAAAGCCATAAATCTGCAGCCCAATATCAAATTATTATAACATTGGGAAAACTCTGCAAGACATCTGCATAGGCAAAGAGTTTTGGAAGACTCCAGAGACACAGGCTATCAGAGTCAAAATCAACAGATATTATTACATGAAACTGAGGAGCTTCTGTACTGCAAAAGAAACACTTAACAAAGTGAAGAGGCAACCAAAAAAATGGGAGTCAATATTTGCAAATTATACAGCCAATAAAGGGTTAATATCCAGAAGCTATAAAGAGTTCAAGAAATTCAACAACAGGGCCTGGCACCATGCCTCACTTAGTTAATCCTCTGCCTGGGCACCGGGTTCTAGTCCCGGTTGCTCCTCTTCCAGTCCAGCTCTCTGCTGTGGCCCAGGAGTGCAGTGGAGGATGGCCCAAGTGCTTGGGACCCTGCACCCACATGGGAGACCAGGGGGAAGTGCCTGGCTCCTGGCTTTGGATCAGTGCAGCGCTGGCCGTAGCAGCTATTTGGGGGGTGAACCAACAGAAGGAAGACCTTTCTCTCTGTCTCTCTCTCTCTCTCTCTCTCTGTCTGTAACTCTACCTGTCAAATAAATAAAAAATCTTTAAAAAAAAAAAAACTCAACAACAAAACAAACAAACCAGTTGAAAAAAGAGCAAAGGACCTAGACAGGCACTTTTCAAAAGAGGAAATTCAAATGACCAACAGACACATGATAAAACATTCAGGATCACTAGCTGTCAGAGAAATGCAAATCAAAAGCACAATGAGGTTTCACCTCACCCCAGTTACAATGGCTTTCATACAGAAATCAACAAACAACTGCTGGGGAGGATATTGGGAAAAAGGTACCCTAATCCACTTTTGATGGGAATGTAAACTGGTAAAGCCACTATGGAAGTCAGTATGGAGATACCTCAAAAATCTGAATATAGACCTACCATACAACCGAGCCATGCAAAATCAGCATACAAAAGAGCTATCTGTATACCAATGTTTATTGTAGTTCAATTCACAATAGCTAAGACATAGAATGAGCCAAAATGCCCATCAAATGAAGACTGGATAAAGAAATTATAGGATATGTACACCACCGAAAACTACTCAGTGGGAAAAAAAAAGTATCCAAACATTTGCAACAAAATGATGACACTGGAAATCAGACTTGGTGAAATAAGCAAGTCCCAAAGGGACAAATACCATATGTTCTCCCTGACCTGCAATAATTAATAAAGCATCTAAAAGCAATCTGTAGAAGTGAAATTGGCACTCTGACAAGCAATGACTTTGAACAGCTATTGACTGCTGAAGAACAGTTTGCTTTTTTATATTTTCTTTTCTTTTACTTTCTTTCTCCTTTTTCTTCTTTCTCATACTATCTGTTGAACTTTTACCCAAAATAGAGATAATCATATGTGTAGAAAGTTAATTGAAAATAGATCTTAGTGAGGCCTGTATTGTGGCAAAGCAGGTAAAAGAGACCACCTGCAGTACTATCACCCTATACGGGTGCCGGTGTGAGTCTCAGCTGCTCCACTCCTGATCCAGCTCTATGCTATGGCCTGGGAAAGCAGTAGAGGGTAGCCCAAGTCTTTGGGCCCGTGCACCTGCATGGGAGACCTGGAAGAAGCTCCTTTCTCTTGGCTTCAGATGGACATAGCTGTGGCTGCTGTGCCCTTCTGGGGAGTGAACCAATGGATGCAAGACCTCCCTCCCTCCCTCCCTCTTTCTCTCTGCCTCTACCTTTCTGAAACTGCCTTTCAAATAAATAAATATTTTTTTAAAAAAGAAAATACATCTTAGTAAAAAAAAAAAAACAAGAGTGAAAATTAGAGAGGGAAGAGGAATGGGTGTGGGAGCATGGGTTGGAGGTAGGCATGGTATGAAGAATTACCGTGTGCCTAAATATGTAACTGAGATGTATGAAGTTTGCAACTGCAAAACTGTACAGTTCTTCATACAATTATACAGACCTACTTCTAAGGGTAGAGTTTAAAAACTTACTATGGGACCCCAAACCCACTTAAGTCAGACAGAAAAAAATAGCATTTTAAATGTTAGAGTGAGCATGAAAATAGGATTAAATGATAAGTGATCATATAGATAGGACTAAGTGTTAAAGTGATCATATAAATAAGACTAAATGTTTGAAAATAATAGAATCAAAAAAGAGTGAATGCACCAAGATGGGAAGCAGTCCTTGCAGCAGACTCATAGAATGACAATCACTTCAAATAACACTCTGACCTCAGGATCAGTTCTTAAGGCATTGTGGTCTATCTGAAATGCCCAGGAGAGCCATTTCAGGCATGGAAAGCCAAAATACTGCGGCAAAAAGTATCCCACATGAAGGACTTCTGTGGACGAGACTGCAACAGAAAGAAGTGGTCATCAAAGAAGGATGCACTTTACTCTGAAGGGAGGAGAGAACTTCCACTTCACCCATGGCCTTGTTTAAATATGGAAGGAGTCAGTGGGTTCAAATGGCTTCCACAGCATAGGCAGTTCATGTAAAGAACCTCGGGTGATCACTGACATCATTCATAACAGTGTTAATTATTAAATTAACAACAGGAGTCACTTTGTGCTGACTTCCCATGCAGGACCTCTGTCCTCGAAGTGTTGGATTATGAGAGTTAATAGTAAAACTTGATCACAAAATCTACCTCACTTTATTAAGTGGAGGACACCATCTGTGTATCATAAGCTATAGTAATGTCTAAGTGCTCACAAAAGACACAGCATTCTTGGGATCTTCTCCAAAGTCAGCTCTCTCAAAAAATATATATATACAGGTTAGGGGTGGAGCCAAGATGGCAAATAGTGAGGTCGCACATTGATAGTCCGGGAAAGATAGGTTGATATAAGAGGAATTACAGTAAATACAGGGAAAGGCCCAGGGAAAAAAATGCAGAAGAAACTCCTCTGGATCTAGTGGAGGAGACACAGACGACCTGCGGCGAGAGCAAGGACGCTCACGGCTCCGGCTTCCGAGTCTTCACATCCGCACTGGAGGGGGAGGTGAGCTCAGTAATCCGAGACGTTGGCTGGAGAAGCGGCAGACAGAGAGGGAACTGGGCTGGAAGCTGCGCAGGGAGAGCTCACCAAACTAACTTCAGGAGAGAAGAAAAAGAAATAGGGGTGGGGGGGACCAGTCCAGATGAGCTTCTCTCTCCGCCCACCTAGCAAAGGTGTGCAAGAGACAAAGAGCAGGTGCCATTCTCAATATACATAAAAGGTGCATGCCCTCAGGGCTGTGCGTGACTTCAGAGCTGTGCGCAACAGGGCCGCGCGTGAACTCAGAGCTGAGCTCGAACTAAGTCAAACAGAAAATCCTGACTCTGGGGGGGAGAGGGAGGTGAAATACCAGGAGGTTAGGATTTAATAAAAAGGTAGAACTAATGAACTGAGGTGGGGAAAAAAAAAAATAGAGAGACGGTGGGGTGAGAGAGCTCGTGGAGGTCACATGACTACTCTCCAGAGACGCTACAATTCAGTAACCTTAGCAACCCGGTGGGAAACTGAAGGAGAATCCGAACCCACACTGAGCACAGCACAGATACTTTTGTTGATCTGTGGGGGAAAAAAAAAAAAGCAGATGATTCCTATACCCACAGAAGCCAGAGACTGGAAACTAACTACCATCAATTCTGCTCAGCTGTGTGGTATTACTTCCCTCCTGAAAATAAAGAAATAAATAGATAAAGAGAGAGAGAGGGAGAGATCTACCATGCCTAACCCAAAAGAACTAAGCAGAGCTCTCTGCCCTTACACATCTCAGGCCACCAAGGTTACTCCAATAGCAGACAACGCACTTAACACAGTCATAGTATAACAAGAAAAAAAAAAAAAACACTGTAAGGAAATAATTCAAAGAATTCCTCCAAAATGCCAAGCAATAAACACAGAAACCATGGGAACAAGATCAACAAACACATTATGACGCCCCCAAATGAACAAAACACCCCAGGCCAAGATTATGAAGATGATGAGATAGAAGAAATGCAAGATACGGATTTCAAAACATTTATGATAAGAACATTTAGAAGTTTTCAAAAGCAAATTCTTGAACTACAGAAATCCTTACTGGACAGGATAGAAAATCTCTCTTGTGAAAATGAAATATTAAGGAGGAACCAAAAGGAAACGCAGAAACTAGTAGAACTGGAAAGTGTGATAGTGAAGAGAAATCAAAATGAAATGAAGAACTCAATAGATCAAATGACAAACACATTAGAGAGCCTTAAAAACAGAGTCAGTGAAACAGAAGAGAGAATATCAGACTTAGAAGACAGAGCACAGGAAAGCATACAGTCAAACCAAAGAAAAGAAGAGGAAATTAGAAATCTAAAAAATATTGTTGGGAATCTACAGGATACTATTAAAAAACTCAACATACGAGTTCTAGGAATTCCTGAAGGCATGGAGAGAGAGACAGGATTAGAAGGCCTTTTTAGCGAGATACTAGCAGAGAACTTTCCGGGTTTGGAGAAGAACAAAGACATCCAAGTACATGAAGCTCACAGAACCCCTAATAAACATGACCAAAAGAGATCCTCACCACGACACGTCGTAATCAAACTCACCACAGTGAAACATAAAGAAAAGATTCTAAAATGTGCAAGAGAGAAACACCAGATTACTCTCAGAGGATCCCCAATTAGACTCACAGCAGACTTCTCATCAGAAACCTTACAGGCTAGGAGGGAATGGCGAGACATAGCCCAAGTGCTAAGAGAGAAAAACTGCCAGCCCAGAATATTATACCCTGCAAAGCTCTCATTTGTGAATGAAGGTGAAATAAAGACCTTTCACAGCAAACAGAAATTGAAAGAATTTGTCGCCACTCATCCAGCCCTGCAAAAGATACTTAAAGATGTGTTACACACAGAAACACAGAATCATGGTCATCAATATGAAAGAAGGTAAAGGAAGAAAACTTACCAGTAAAAGATCATAGAAAACTCAAAGCATATACTAAAAATATCTTTGGGAAAATGGCAGGGCAAAGTTACTACCTATCCTTAGTCACATTGAATGTTATTGGATTGAAATCTAAAATTAAAAGGCAAAGACTGGCTGAGTGGATTAAGGAACAAAACCCATCTATTTCCTGCCTACAAGAAACACATCTTTCCAACATAGAAGCATACAGACTGAAAGTAAAAGGTTGGAAAAAGATATTCCACACCAACAGAAACCAAAGAAAAGCAGGTGTAGCCATATTAATATCAGACAAAATAAACTTTAACACAAAATCTGTTAAGAGAGACAAAGAGGGGCACTATATAATGATTAAGGGTTCAATTCAACAGGAAGATGTAACTATTATAAATGTATACGAGCCTAATTACAGGGCACCAGTTTATTTAAAAGATGTTAAGGGACTTAAAGGGAGACTTAGACCCCAATACAATAGTACTGGGAGACTTCAATACTCCACTCTCAGAAAGAGACAGATCATCCGGACAGAGATCAACAAAGAAACAGCAGATTTAATTGATACTATTGCCCAAATGGATCTGACAGATATCTACAGAACTTTCAATCCTACATCTAAAGATTTTACATTCTTCTCAGCAGTGCATGGAACCTTCTCTAGGATTGACCACATACTAGGCCATAAAGCAAATCTCAGCAAATTTAAAAGAATTAGAATCATACCATGCAGCTTCTCAGACCACAAAGGAATGAAGGTGGAAATCAGCAACTCAGGAATCCCTAGAAAGTATGCAAACACATGGATACTGAACAACATGCTCCTGAATGAACAATGGGTCATAGAAGAAATCAAAAGAGAAATAAAAAATGTTATGGAAGTAAATGAGGATAACAACACAACATATCAAAACTTATGGGATACGGCAAAAGCAGTGTTGAGAGGAAAGTTTATATCAATAGGTGCCTATATCAAGAAATTGGAAAGGCACCAAATAAATGAGCTTTCAGCGCATCTCAAGGATCTAGAAAAACTGCAGCAAACCAGACCCAAATCTAGTAGGAGAAGAGAAATAATTAAAATCAGAGAAGAAATCAACAGAATTGAATCCAAAAAAAAAAATTGCAAAAAATCAGGCAAGCGGAGAGCTGGTTTTTTGAAAAAATAAATAAAATTGACACATCATTGGCTCAACTAACTAAAAAAAAGAAAGGACCCAAATCAATAAAAATCAGAGATGAAAAAGGAAATGTAACAACAGACACCACAGAAATAAAAAGAATCATCAGAAATTATTACAAAGAGTTGTATGCCAACAAACAGGGAAATCTATCAGAAATGGACAGATTCCTGGACACATGTAATCTAACTAAATTGAACCAGGAAGACATAGAAAACCTAAATAGGCCAATAACTGAGACAGAAATTGAAACAGTAATAAAGGCCCTCCTAACAAAGAAAAGCCCAGGACCAGATGGATTCACTGCTGAATTCTACAAGACATTTAAAAAATAATTAACTCCATTTCTTCTCAAACTATTCAGAGCAATCAAAAAATATGTAATCCTCCCAAATTCTTTCTATGAAGCCAGCATCACCTTAATCCCTAAGCCAGAGAAAGATGCAGCATTGAAAGAGAATTACAGACCAATATCCCTGATGAACATAGATGCAAAAATACTCAATAAAATTCTGGCTAATAGAATACAACAACACATCAGAAAGATCATTCACCCAGACCAAGTGGGATTTATCCCTGGTATGCAGGGATGGTTCAATGTTCGCAAAACAATCAACAGAATACACCACATTAACAGACTGCAGAAGAAAAACCATATGATTCTCTCAATAGACGCAGAGAAAGCATTTGATAAAATACAACACCCTTTCATGATGAAAACCCTAAGCAAACTGGGTATAAAAGGAACATTCCTCAATACAATCAAAGCAATATATGAAAAACCCATGGCAAGCATCCTATTCAATGGGGGAAAAGTTGGAAGCATTTCCACTGAGATCTGGTACCAGACAGGGATGCCCACTCTCACCACTGCTATTCAATATAGTTCTGGAAGTTTTAGCCAGAGCTATTAGGCAAGAAAAAGAAATTAAATGGATACAAATTGGGAAGGAAGAACTCAAACTATCCCTCTTTGCAGATGATATGATTATTTAGGGGATCCAAAGAACTCTACTAAAAGACTACTGGAATTCATCGAAGAGTTTGGCAAATATCAGGATATAAAATCAATGCACAAAAATCAACAGCCTTTGTATACACAGGCAATGCCACGGCTGAGGAAGAACTTCTAAGATCAATCCCATTCACAATAGCTACAAAAACAATCAAATACCTTGCAATAAACTTAACCAAGGACATTAAAGATCTCTTCGATGAAAATTACAAAACCTTAAAGAAAGAAATAGAAGAGGATACCAAAAAATGGAGAAATCTTCCATGCTCATGGGTTGGAAGAATCAATATCATCAAAATGTCCATTCTCCCAAAAGCAATTTACAGATTCAATGCAATACCAATCAAAATACTGAAGACATTCTTCTCAGATCTGGAAAAAAATGATGCTGAAATTCTTATGGAGCCACAGGAAAACTTGAATTGCTAAAGCAATCTTGTACAGTAAAAACAAGGCCGGAGGCATCACAATACCAGATTTCAGGACATACTACAGGGCAGTTGTTATCAAAACAGCATGGTACTGGTACAGAAACAGATGGGTAGACCAATGGAACAGAATAGAAACACCAGAAATCAATCCAAACATCTACAGCCAACTCATATTTGATCAAGGATCCAAAACCAATATCTGGAGTAAGGACAGTCTATTCAATAAATGGTGCTGGGAAAATTGGATTTTCATGTGCAGAATCAAGAAGCAAGACCCCTACCTTTCACATTACACAAAAATTCATTCAACGTGGATTAAAGACTTAAATCTATGACCTGACACCACCAAATTATTAGAGAGCATTGGAGAAACCCTGCGAGATATTGAGACCAGCAAAGACTTCCTAGAAAAGACCCGGCAGGCTCAGGCAGTCAAAGCCAAAATTAACTATTGGGATTGCATCAAACTGAGAAGTTTCTGTACTGCAAAAGAAACAGTCAGGAAAGTGAATAGGAAACCAACAGAATGGGAAAAAATATTTGCAAACTATGCTACAGATAAAGGGTTGATAACCAGAATCTATAAAGAACTCAAGAAACTCAACAACATCAAAACAAACAACCCACTTAAGAGATGGGCCAAGGACCTCAATAGACATTTTTCAAAAGAGGACATCCAAATGGCCAACAGACACATGAAGAAATGTTCAAGATCACTAGCAATCAGGGAAATGTAAATCAAAACCACAATGAGGTTCCACCTAACCCCAGTGAGAATGGCGCACATTCAGAAATCTACCAACAACAGATGCTGGAGAGGATGTGGGGAAAAAGGGACACTAACCCACTGTTGGTGGGAATGCAAACTGGTTAAGCCACTATGGAAGTCAGTCTGGAGATTCCTCAGAAACCTGAACATAACCCTACCATACAACCCAGCCGTCCCACTCCTTGGAATTTACCCAAAGGAAATTAATTTGGCAAATAAAAAAGCCATCTGCACCTTAATGTTTATTGCAGCTCAGTTTACAATAGCTAAGACCTGGAATCAACCCAAATGCCCATCAACAGTAGACTGGATAAAGAAATTATGGGACTTGTACTCTATAGAATACTATACAGCAATCAAAAACAATGAAACCCGGTCATTTGCAACAAGATGGAGCAATCTGGAAAACATCATGCTGAGTGAATTAAGCCAGTCCCAAAGGGACAAATATCATATATTCTCCCTGATTGGCGACAAATAACTGAGCTCCAAAGGGGAAACCTGTTGAAGTGAAATGGACACTATGAGGAACAGTGACTTGGTCAGCTCTTGTGCTGACTGCTGATGTACAATGTAATACTTCATCCATTTTAGTATTTTTTTCTCTGTTTTGTTCTAGTACTATTGGTTGAACTCTGTAATTAACACACAGTTATTCTTAGGTGTTTAAAGCTTAACTGAAAAGTGATCCCTGTTAAATATTAGAGTGGGAATAAGAGACAGAGGAGATGTACAATTTGGGACATGCTCAATTGGACTTGACCCAAATGGTGGAGTTAGAAATGTGCCAGGGGATTCCAATACAATCCCATCAGGGTGGCATGTACCAATGCCATCTCACTAGTCCAACTGATCAATTTCAGTTCACAATTGATCACACTGATAGCTCTAAGAGTCAAAGAGATCACACAAACAAGACTAATGCCTGCTAATACTAACTGACAGAATCAAAAAGGGAGATATAGATCCAACATGGGAAGCGGGATAAACAGCAGACTCATAGAATGTCAGATGTCCTAAACAGCACTCTGGCCTCAGAATCAGCCCTTAAGGCATTCAGATCTGGCTGAAGAGCCCATGAGAGTATTGTAGGCATGGAAAGCCAAGAACTGTGGCAAAACAAAAAAAGAAGAAGAAGAAGACAACCGAAATGAAAGATCTCTGCAAGTGAGATCCCAGTGGAAAGAACCGGGCCATCAAAGAAGGAGGTACCTTTCTCTGAAGGGAGGAGAGAACTTCCACTTTGACTATGACCCTATCGGAATAAGATCAAAGTTGGCAAACTCTAAAGGCTTCCATAGCCTTGGAAACTCATGACTAGAGCCTAGGGAGATTACTGATGCCATGAACAAGAATGTCAAATTGTTAAGTCACCAACAGGAGTCACTGTGTACTTACTTCTCATGTGGGATCTGTCCTTAAATTAGGGTCCAATGTGAAGTAATGCAATAACTAGTACTGAAACAGTATTCTACACTTTGTGTTTCTGTGTGGGTGCAAACTGATGAAATCTTTACTTAATATATACTAAATCAATCTTCTGTATATAAAGATAATTGAAAATGGATCTTGATGTGAATGGAATGGGAGAGGGAGCGGGAGATGGGAGGGGTTTGAGGGGGAGGGAAATTGTGGTAGGGGGAAGCCATTGTAATCCATAAACTGTATGTTGGAAATTTATTTTTACTAAATAAAAAATTAAAAAAAATAAATAAAAGTTAAAAAAAATTTTAAAGAAAAAAATATATATACAGTTAAGTCTAATCTCATAAAGGTTTAATTTCATTTAATTAAAAAGTAATTTTTTCTTACTATAAAATCAAGTCTGTTGGTATTCAATTGCACAGCAGAGTAATAACAGTTAACCATAACATATTGTACTTTCCTAAATAGCTAGAAGAAGGACTTCTGAATGTACACACTACAAAGAAATCTTGAATATATGAAGCAACAGATGCTGATTATCCTAATATGATCATTAAAATATATGCATACCAAAGTATTACATTGTACTCCATAAATATGTTCAATTACTCTTTGTAAATAAATAAAAAATTGTTTTCTGGAAAAAAAAGAATCATGGTGAATGAAATGTATACCTTTGGTTTTAGAGTAGAAAATAGCTCTGCCATATTCCATAGGAGATATAACAGTGTTTAGAGAATGAGAAGTCCAACCATTGTTAATTGATGTTACCCAAAGTGATTTAAATATTCAAAGAGTTTTCCAAACATGTTTAACAAAATTTCTCAGAATACCCGGTGCATTAACAAGCATCCAAGGAAGATGAATTTGCACAGAATATGTTTCAAAATTATTTGCCATAGTCTTTTAATTTAAATTTTTTAAAGATTTTCTTTCTGTATATGAGGAGTAGAGTTACAGAAAGTGAGAGGGAGAGACAGAGAGAAAGGTCTTCCCTCCATTGGTTCATTCCCCAGATGGCTGCAATGGCTGGAGCTGTGCCGATCCAAAGCCAGGAGCCAAATGCTTCCTCTGGGTCTCCCATGCGGGTGCAGGGGCCCAAACACTTGGGCCATCTTTTACTGCTTTCCCAGGCCACAGCAGAGAGCTGGATCAGAAGAGGAGCAGCCAGGACTAGAACCAGCGCACATATAGGATGCTGGCACTGCAGGCAGAGGATTAACCCACTGCACCATGGCACTGGCCCAGCATCTTCTAATTTTAATTTGCAATGACTTTCAGAAGATAGGAGTATACACTGCACATTGGTACTCACAATGATAATTATTGAATTTTTTTTTAAAAAAGTACTTACTTTCAAGCAGAGAGAAAGACAGAGAGAGAGAGAAAGAGAGACAGAGAAGGAGATCACCTCCCATTCATTGGTTCACAGCCTAAAAGCCTACAATGACCAGAACTAGGCTGGGGCCAAGGCTGAGAACCAGGAATTTAAACTAGATCTTCCACATAAGTGGCCCATCACCTGCCCCCTCATAATAGTTACTGGTATGTGGCAAATTGGAGGGCCACAGTGCTCAAATACTTTATACTTGATGTTTCTTTAAAAATATTTTACTGGATAAAGTGAATATTACAATGAATGGGCTTTGAGTAGAGCATACAGCCCTCCATGTGGGGGCCTCATCCAATCACTTGATAACCTTTATAGTACAAGGACTGACCTCTCCTGGACAAGATGGAATTCATCCTGCAAATGGCCTTTGGATTTGAATTTTAACACTGACCCTTTCCCAGGCTTCCTGCCTACCAAATTACCCTGCCAATGTTGAACCTGCCAGCCTCCTTAATCACATGAGCCTATTACTTAAAACAGAACTCTGTGTACATCCTACCCATTGTTTCACAGAAAAACTCTAATATAGTGACTAAGATTCTAGGATCTTCTTCTGTCTCTAAAACTGGCAAATAAGGTATGTATTCACCCAGTCATTGAGCAATACTGCTTAGAAGTAAACCCAGAAGCAAAGTGTTCTTTTATACAAAGAAGATACCTTGAGCTTCCCCAAATTCACAACAAAATCTCAAAGTTAGCTTGATTGATATCCATCATTTATAAGGAGGAAAAGTATGTTAGTATTTTTTGAAAAATAAAATGTTTAGAGTTGGGTGTTTGGAATATTGGTTCAGACTCCTTTTGAGTCACCTGAGTCCCACATTGGATTGTGCAAGTTCTAACTACACTCCTGATTTCAGCTTCCTGTTAATGCACACACTGGGAGACAGTAACTGATGTCTAAAGTACTTGCACCTCTGACACTCACATGAGATACCAAGACTGAGTTTTTAGCTCCTGTTTGAGCCTGCCCCACCCCTGACTTATTGGTATGTGGGGAATGAACCAGTGAATGAGAGATCTCTCTCTTGCTCCTTCATGCGTTAATACATGCTTCGTGCAGACACTGTGATGGGTGTTCTGGCGCACTCTCATATGACTACCTAGACCTGCTCCCATGCTGCAGGTTTGCACCCTGCACCAGAAAGATTTTAAGGACTCAGTTTGCACTGAGGCAGTTTAATGATGGGTTCTTAGGAGAAACATCAGGGAGCCCATGATGCTCACCTCTCCTAATAAGAAGTGCTATTTCCCTGCTTGTGGGGGAGGAGCAGGGAGAAATGTCATCTGCACTAGGGGAATGGGAAGTGCCATCTGGTAGGACTAGGAGTCAGAATGCCTAACATTCGGACAGGTTTTTGCAATATTCACTGCTCCAAGTGCTTTAGATAGATGGACTGCGATCATCACAACCTGTGGATGTAAGACTATTATCCTGTTCTATAGGACACACGGATTCAGAGGTTTGCTCAGCTCACCAAGGTCACATGGCTGACACTGGGGCCTCCAGGTTTTCACCCCACAATCCAGCTCAGGAGCCAGTATCTTCACCTGGGACACATTGCCCCTTGAAGAACATTCCTGGGGTCCAACGCAGTGGAGACCATTCATACAGCATGTGATGCCTCTGCTTCCTCCACTGGGAAGAAGCTACTCAACAGTCAGGAGCCA
Source organism: Lepus europaeus (assembly GCF_033115175.1). Taxonomy (NCBI): domain Eukaryota; kingdom Metazoa; phylum Chordata; class Mammalia; order Lagomorpha; family Leporidae; genus Lepus; species Lepus europaeus. Next base: position 14,669 of record NW_026909002.1, read on the forward strand.
CCCAGGGGAATGACCCAACAAGCCAGGCCTGGTCCAGCGCAGCTCTCACCATCTTAGCCTTCTCCGCACAGGCAGGACACCCCAGCACCCACTGACAGTTCCCAAACGGGACAGGCCTGATCCCTGGGCTTCCTCCAGGGCATCGGCCACCACAGCTGATTATATTTCTGGAGTACTCAACTGAAAAGTCCAGGCTTCCTTACACATTCCGCTTCTCATATGGGGTCCTCATGAATTACTGCTCCAAGGACAGGGGGGTCTTGCACTGTGGGAAGGACATGGACCACTGAGCCCATGCTGATGTCTCCCAGTGCTCCCTTCGACTTGAGGCACAGGAGGACAGTTAGGGAAGGAAGGAAGGGAAGTGTCCTGTGTTCGTGCCCTGATTCTGTGACCTCTCCACAATGGGACAAAGTTGGAATACGTCTCCATCCTGATCCTGATGAGGAACCCACTCAGAATCAGAGCCAGGCACAAAGTCTAAAGCAGGCTCCTGGGAAGTCAGAGACACCGTAGCCTCAGCTGGCGCTCACCTGATCAACTGGACTAAACAAAGTTAATGACTCCTGCCACCTAGCGATACAAACTTCAAACTGAGTTGAGCTTTCCAAGGAAGAGTATTTCTGGAAAACACGACCCGCTGACACACAGAAGCAACTCCATACCTTAGCATTAGGGACCCAGGAGAGGCTCTTCCGAGCTTAGGGGACTCTCAGGATTCTGTGGAGACAGGTGGCTAAGAAGTGGTCACTAAGTTGAGTTGCCTGATGCCTAAAGTACACACAACCTGGAGTGGGGCAGATGTTAGCAGGTCAGTCTCAAGACCTAGCCCCTGGGGAAAGGTGTCCTTGTGCACCTTCTGTGCTCACTAGAGAAGCAAGCAGAGCTTGAAACTGCCTAGCTCACTGCCAGGGTGTCCGTGTTAGAGTCAAGGGACGGCCCATCTGACCTCCTCTCTAGAAAATCTCACAAGTCTAGGACCGCTGCACACTATGTGGACAACTCCTGGATAAATTCTGCTCTGCATGGCCTCAGTCCATTAGGACACCCCATCTGGGAACAGATTCCTGGAACACAAACATGCTAACAGATTGCCCAACTGCCAATGGCACACTCTTGAATTTGTCCACATAAGGAAGTGATGAAAATCCACATGTATTTGAATCTTTGACCCTAAAAGATGAACCAACCTACCTAGGAGCAATGCAGTGACTCAGAATGAGAAGGATCCATGCTCACACACAAGTGCACCCAGCCTTGGATGCAGCTTTGATGATTAGCTTGGTCTCTAAGGCACACACCCACTGTCACCCAAATATTCTTACTGCACACATATCTAGGGTCATACATGTTGTAAGAAGCATACAGGGTTAGGCAAGAGGGGCAACAGGAGCAGGGGTAGAAATTCTGGAACTGCTCCCCAACAACAATTTGTTTTCCAAAGGACGCCCCCATGGAAGGCATATCTTGCATCACTGTGCTCAGAGACAGCCTGCCCACCACCAACAGTCCAAGTGGCAACAGAGCAGTAAGAGTGGGGTCTATACGTACAGAGTAGTAAGATGCACACACTCACATAGGCAGGGCCCTCTTATTCCCCACTGCTGCATGCTGGAGGGGCCTTTGGAGCACAAAGAGATCTCCTCTTCCCAGGGACCCCTTGGAGATCAGGAGTCATAAAAGCAGCCATCTGAGATCTCTGAGCGACTCTGTGTTGCTCTAGATTAGGATCAAGAACCAAGCAGTTCAAGAATCCTCTGACCCTGTCATTCCCTGTTCAGCATTTGTGCATCATTTCATCCAGGTTTAACGATCTCACCAGCAAGCAGATAAAAATTGCAAATTTCATGTATTAGCACTGATAAAAATTCCAATGTCTTGCTTTGTCTATTACACTGCTTTGTGGTGTCATGGCTGGCATTTTATTACTCTTTGTACATTTCTAATGGCTTCTAGATTTGTCAGTTTTCTGTGCCTACTGAGTAACAGAAACTTTCCCCCACCCTGCATCCTGGAGCACCACAGCTGGTCTTTGGCAAACATCCTCTGTTGGGACCATCCTCACCTCAGTGGGATGTGCAGATTGGTGAGCTTTCCTAGTAACAACTTCCCAGGAAGAACAGAAACAATGTCTAGGTCTTCTGGAAGTTCTGTAAGGTGGGGGTGGCGATGGGGGAAAACAGATTCAAAGAGGATTTCTTTAAACCTGTAAGAGTTACAAGAAAGAGGACAAGCTCTAGACTCCAGCAGCAATCCCTCAGGCTGAAACCTAGGTTCTTGAAGTTACTAATCCATCAGAGAGACCCACCCAGCATGACTGGCACTGTATGCACATCCTCCCAGCATCACTGAGCATCAGATCAGACATCAACCTGGGCTGGGCATCTGTGTTTCCCATCTGTCAGGTTCCAAATGGGGGCTGACATACCTGCACATACCATATATCACCTCTGGGCTGTATAACTGGAAGGCACAAGAGGAAAGCCTAAAGAATTCCAGTCATGAATAATGGGGATTTGTTGAAACTAGAATGCCCACCTTCTGACAGTAGTGGAAACGTGAGCTGGGCTAGCAAAGTCCTTGGAGGAAGCTCAATCAGCATGCTAATCAAACAAATCACTAGGCCTAGAGCGTGGTTGGGAGATCAGTGGCAAGGACAACCCCAGTGGGGGAATCACAAAATACCACAAGGACATAAAGAGATTAGAGCATTGGGGAATGTATTTCTAAAAGTCATATAAAAGCAAGCAGGGCCCTCATAAGATGGAGAAAACTAAAGCGATACACCATATAGCAAGAGAAAACCACTCTTCTTCTAAGAATGACCACATGAGGGTCTCAGACAGCAGGATATGGCCAGTACTCAATCCATGCCCCAAACTGGGTCCCTGTGAATTGTCAAACAGCCTTGCTGCAGACACCATGCTCTTTCTTCATTGTGTAAAGAGATGGCCCAAACCTGAGTGCAGCACTAGCTTGAGCACACCTGAACCCCTCTTGAGTGTGCACTTTTACATTTCCTGTAAAGAACCATGCTTCTCTGCTGACCTTTTGTCTGATCTTGAATCTTCTTTTATTGGAGACAAACACCTGGACCCAGCTACCCCACAAACTGATCTGCAAATACAAATCTACCTTCACCTACCAAGGAGATGCTCCACCCACATGAACCAGGAAACTGGGTCTACAAAACTTGAGACATTGGGCTCCACATGATTAGCAAAATCACAAGTGGACAGGACCCCATGTGGTCTGCTAACGATCCATTCTTCTCTTAAATATGAAGGTTAGAGGCCAGCGCTCTGCATATCAGGTAAAGCCGCTGCCTGCAGTGCCAGCATCCCATATGGGCACTGGTTTGAGTCCTGGCTGCTCCATTCCAATCCAGCTCTCTGCGGTGGCCTGGGAAATCAGTGGAAGATTGCCCAAGTCCTTGGGCCCCTGCACCTACGTGGGAGAACTGAAAGAGCTCCTGGCTTTGGATAGGCGCAGCCCCGGCCATTGTGACCAATTGGGGAGTGAACCAGCGGATGGAAGACCTCAATCTCTCTGCCTCTCCTCTCTCTGTGTAACTCTGACTTACAAGTAAATAAATAAATCTTTTTAAAAAAATGAAGTTTATTGCTTAGGTTCACCATACCCAAGTGAAGCTGCTGGGCCTACCCTTACCAATCAACAGCTATTCTCATGACTCTATATCTAAGCTCTCAGAGTATGCATTTACAGGAAACTGGATTCAGAAGCCACAGGCATGTACATCTACTTGATAAAGCTAACTATAGTACTAAGTAGTCCTTGAAACGCACAATTTTGCTCTAAGAAAACGATCTTTTGTTTGCTTGAAACAAAAAACACCCTAAATAAAGACAATATCAAACACGTTCCCTCTATTCCTAAAGGCACCGGAACACCCACTTTCAGATACAACACACTTTCAGATACAACCACCCCACAATTCTCACACGGCCAAATAAACAAGAAAACCTACATGCTCACATACACACACTGACCCCCAAACCATGCACACACACTTATCGGTGTGCAGTCAGTGACACTGATCTAACAGGTGAGTAGCACAGAAGTCACACACCATACAAGGTACAACTTCCTTTATTGTTAATTTCATGCACACAAGATGCAGGCAAGGCAACCGTGATTTGACACAGGACTGGGGACTACAGCTGACTGAGCCAAGCTGCTCACATCACTGACACCTATCCACACTAAACCTGAGTGCTGCACTTCTCCTCAGCTGCACCACGTCCATAGGTCAAACAGGATGCACCTGAGGGCGGCACGCACGGTCTGCAGCCAGGGCTACCTGTTGGGCTGCATCAGGGTTTCCGTCCCGAGGGAGCTTCCCCAGCCTCAGCCTTGCTCAGAGTGCTGGCGACACCGACGGGACACACGGAGGGTCCTCTGCGGTACTAAAGCCCCCTCACGTAGGTCAGGCATCGTCAGCACACGGGGAGCGCCCTGCCAGAACCAGGACCGGCACCAAATTCGGCGGTTTAACCGCTCGCTCGCTCGCTCCGCAGCCAGCTGGCCGCTGGGGCCGCTGGGCCGCACAGACCAAGGGAGAGCCCACCGCATAGCGGGAAGGATCACAAAGTGCAAGGACCGCTCGGCAAGACTGGGGCTGGGGGTCCATTACTTCTAAGTAACGGACTCTCGGGGCGCCGCCATGGCTGCGATTCTCTGGGGCACGCGCTCTCCTCGCGCCTGCGCATCACCTGGGTTGGACGCCCGCAACGGATGCTGGGAGACGTTGGAGGGCAACTTGAGCATGGCGGGAACCCGGCGCGCCCCGAGGGCGTGCGCATGCGTGCGGAGCGCGCGCCAAAGATAGGAGTGCAGGGAGACAATATGTGGTCTAGAAAGATTTTTGCGGTTTTTCCGCGACCAGACGAGTCCTGGAATCTTTGTGGCCGTCCCTCCATTAACCTAGCGCGTCTGAAACGACCCCTGATGGTTTGGAAGAGGGCAGACGTCCGCCCAGGCACGCGCACCCCAGGGAAGGGCTCTTCCCAGGGCTGCACCCTAGAGCGGGGTCTCCTGCACTGGGGTCAGCGCTTGCATCCTCTCTGGACTGCAGGTCTCCGAGACTTGTCCGCGCCTCCCCAAAACGCTGCCTCCTTTCTTCCCAGCCCGCCTGGGTTCCATGGAAGAACAGTCTGGCCAAGAATGTTAGACCTGGAAACACTGAGGGACTCCGGTTCCTAGCTCTGTTCTTAGAGTTTGTCCTCTGGTATTTACTGTGCTTGGGGAACTTACATGATACAGGGAATTTTAAATAAACAGTGATTCGCAAATGCTTTCGTTGAAAATTTCTTACCATCCTAAGACGTGCCAATTTGAACCACATAAAGTAAAAAATACCATGTAGTATAGGCGTTATTTCACAACAAAGAAACACTCATTCCTTAAGTTTCTGAGTACAAAACGGGGCTTCATCAACCCTCCAATACGAAGTTATTGTTTGAACACCATGTAAGGGTGCCCACGATAGAAATACAAGTCTTTGAGAAGGCTCTTAAACTTGTTTATGTTTTAAGTCACACCTCTAGGTGGTTTTTATTTCTTAGGTCACACCTCTAAGTGGTTTTTTTGTTTTTGGTTTTTGTTTTTGTTTTTGTTTCTTTTTTGTTGTTGGTGGTGGTGGTGGTTTTTTGCCATTCACCATTACCTTGCTTGAATTGTTCCCATATTATCTTCTGAACATCTTGGTAGACCTGATCCAGTGCTTGCATGAAGAATAAAAACATTGTTGAGTGTAAATGGGTGGTTCATGCTACAGAGGACTGAGGCTCCTAGCCCCTGGTTTATTCTCCAGGTGACTTCAACTCCAGGGCTATGCCAAGAGGCAGCTAGATGCATGGAACTTCATACTTTTCAGGTCACACCTGGATTCGTGAACCCAACAACTTGAGGCATCATCTGTGGTCTCCCAGGGTGCACATCAGCAGAATGCTGGAAGGCCCAATGACTCCAGTACAGACTCCACACCATCCGGAGTACCTGTAACATTTATGAGCTAAAGACCCACTTTTTCTAAATACCTGTCCTACAAACCAAAGAAAGTAACCACAAGTAACACAAACTCATTCTGCACACCAGTAAAATTAACTATCAGAAACTAATTGAAAGTATTTTCAAAAACAAAACTCCTGTCCATATACTTTTAGATAAAAATGTACACATCACAAAAATTTCCTGTGGAAGGGAAAAGTGACCAGGATACTTTGTTGGGAGGAAGCCCCATCCCTATGTATTCCATTTGACTTTTGAAATACAAAAATATTTGCACGTCACAATACTCCATGAAAAGCATTAAAAGGAGAAAAAGCATACATTTAACAACAAACACTGTCAGTACCATAAAAGGTTGGGGAGGGGGTTTCTGAGTTAGTCTGTAAGCTTTAATATCAGTCCTTGATGGACAGAGGCGTTCCAACAAAGGGGATCAGAAGTCAGACTTTCCTTGGAAATGCAGATTCAGCAGTGGACAGTACTTGGGGGTGCAAGACTGCTTCCCTCAGGATGAAGTGCACACACTGCGACTGTCACTGATCCGCTGATACGTTTTCAGACACTTGGTCCCCTCTTCTCCCTAAGCAAGCCTGTACTGATCACATCATGTGTTCTGAAATTTGATGAGAAAGTACTTCACTGAATGTAGCTAGGGGGCCTACCTTCCTCCACAGGTGGGAAGCAGGGTGGCCTAGGAAGCAAGAGTAGGTATATCGATATGGAACAGATGTTAAGGAGGAACCAAGTACAGTCGGTGTGCTGGAAATCAGAGAATACTTTAACACTGCCTGAGGAGCTCACATCAGCTGTTTTGCCAGTTCAGATTCAGGAGAACTTGAGATTCTGCCCTACTGCAAGAGCCTCAGAATGTCTCCCCACCCCCACCTGGGCTGCTCTCCTGCCACCCCTCCCCCACCAGAGAAGCCTGAGCCCCACATTCCGTTCCTGTTACCTTTAAACTTGCCCCAGCTGCTGCAGTTGGACCCTGAGCGGCCAGCTCACTGCTGGGTCCTGAACTTGTTTCTCTCATTGAGGAGGCTGTGCTGAGTGTCCAAGCCTGCAGGGAGAGCTTCAGGAGGAGGTAAGTCTGTAGGGGTGGGGCTGTTTAACCAGATTCCCTGCTACTACTTGGATACTTGGGGACTCACATGGGACACGTCCCCTGGGGACAGCTGACTGGATTGAAGTAGAAGAAAGAGACAACCCTGGATGTCCACAAGGACATCGTACCTGGGGAGGCTGTGGAAGCCTATGTTGAATGGACGCTGTTGACTGGGGAGACTACTGGCCACATACAGGTGAATCAAGATGCCCCATGGGAAGTGTACTGATGAGTAGAAGAGACGGGAGCAAATGGATTCATTCTCTGTAAACCAGGAGAGGGGCACAGGTCACTTCAGTCTGAGGGGTGTAGTGCGAGGATGGCTGGGGATGAGGTGGAGGCAGAGAGAGGGTTCAGGGTATAGCTGAGCCTACCCTTTCAGTCACAGGGAGCCTGCCCTTGAAAGGGCTCAGAGGGTGTAGACAGGGGTATCCTAGGTATTAGGATGCTGAGATGAAATGGGCTTAGCCATGAAAATGATCAGTTGGGATCCTTCCCTTTTACCCATTCTTCCTTGAGTGAGCCTGGAAATTACAACCACCTCTACTGCCCATATCCTCCCAGCTCTCTGCTTCCTGCCCAGTAGTGGTTTCTTTCACTCCAGGAAAGTTGTTTTTTCTGGATTCTGCAAGGCAGGAATGGCAATTAGCATCAGGCAACAGAGGGCTTGGGTTTCCCCTAAGTGGTCTACATTGTTCCTCCTGTAGTGGAAACACAAGTCTTTCAATCAAGTCATCCTACATCTCATGGTGGGCCTCTGCCAAGGACTTTCCATAAAGATGAAGGCAGTGCACAAACTCCACCTCTGTACTTCACAGACAGGTTCAGCTGGGCAGAGTGGTTGGATTTCCACAGGAAGTTTCAGTGAATGCTGTTCTCCACCTTTATTTTCATAAAGCTTAATTATTTGAGTAGCAGAGTGACACAAGAGGGGAGATAGTGAGGGCTTGACAAGCAATGGAAGAGGGAGAGAGGGAGAAAAGAAAGAGAGAGAAAGGAAGGGAGAGAGGGAGAGAGGGAGAGAAGGAGGGAGCGAGGGAGAGAGAGAGAGAGAGAGAGAGAGAGAGAGAGAGAGAGAGAGAGAGAGAGAGAGGGAGAGAAAGGGAGGGAGAGGGAGGGAGAGGGAGAGGAAGGGAAGGAGGTATCTACATCTTCTATCCACTGTACTCCCCAGTGTCTGAAATAATCAGAGCTGGGCAAGGTCAAAGCCAGGAGCCCAGAACACTGCCAGAGTCTCCAACAAAGGACAGCAATTCGTGTGCTATGTCTTCATTTTCTGCCCCCCTTCTCACATTAGCAAGAAGTTGCCTCAGAAGTACAGTTTGCCAGGACTAGAACAAGCTCCAATATGGGATGTGAACATGCCAAGTTGCAGCTTAACTCACTGTGCCAAAGAAACCACACCTGTTTTTATATTAAAGGATGGAGAGTAGCAGTTAGGAAGGTTATGTTCAATGTGAGGACACGGGTCCTGATCCTTAGACACATGTGCACTGTGCCTGTTGTCATTTACTGGGCTCTGTGTGGTTCCTGGTCAGGGATGTGTTCCAGTACATATTGTCCCCCCAACTCCCTGACTCAAGCCTACTCCTCAAGCCTTTGCTTTCCATCACTGAGAGCATAAAGAACGATCCCAGATAGTCACCATTTCCCTCAACCAATTCTGATCTGACCCTTTAGAAATTACGAAATCCCGGACACCTCCCCAGACACCCCTACCAGTCACCACCCTGTGGACTTTCTAACCCTATGCAGCCATCCCTGATTGTGTAAGGAAACCATCTCAAGGGACCAACATCTACCTATCAGTCCTGTTCTTGGGGAATACAGAGGGACCACCAGGCCATGCAACCAGGGGCGGCCAATATATATATATGCTCCCTGTGGTTTCGGCAGGGCCCTCTTAAGAAGAGTACCACCTGCTAGCAGGATGACGTTATCCTCAGAGATCACAAGGTTATCCTCATGAATCACAAGGCCATGGTAGGGAGAGATTTCTTCCCAGACCTTTGACCTTCTTGTGCTAGGGTTTAAGGAAAGTGTCCACTAAGAAGTCCCCCTAAGGTGGGGTCTGGGCTCGGTGTTGTGAATCAGCTGGCTTTACCTAGGCCGGGTGGGCATGTGGCACCACAGCTGTATACGTCCCCTAGCCTGCTGTGGAGTACTGAGGTGCCACCAGGGAGGCAATGCTGATCCAGGTGTTGGGAGACATCTAGAGAACTGGGAGTCACCCTGTGTGACTCTAGGGGCAGTGAGAACTCAGTGTTACATCCTGGCAATGAAGGGTATCTGAGAATTGCTATTCGAGAAGGGTATTGAGAATTGGTTCCCCTATTCCATTCACCCCTCTCCTTTGTCTCCACAGCATCTCCAGGGCTGGGATCAGCCATGATCCCGCACCCAGGCACCTCCACGTCTCTCGTCATGCTGCTGCCCTTTCCCCAACCAACTCACGGCCCTGCACCCCAGCCACCCTGGGGACAGCCCCCTCCGCCCCTCCTGAATGTGGCATTCCCTCCAGGCAGTCGCCTCGTGCTGCCTGCTGCTATCCCCAGGATGCCCACAGTGGCTGGAGATGGTGGCTGTGGCCCAAATGGGGCTGGGAATGTCCAGCTATTCCTCCAGTTGAGGACAGGAGGGCAGCCAGTGGAGCCCCTCCACTCTCAGACCTTGGTCTACAACCAAACCCATATCAGCCTGAATGCCCCAGAGGGGTTCTGTGGGGCAGGGCAGCACCCTGCTCCCATAGCAGTGCCTGTGTCTTCCCTGCAGGCAACAGTGCCTGCACCTACCATGGTGGGAACCCAGGCCAGTCAGGGGGGCTGGCCTCCAGGCCGCCCTCCTGCAGCTCCACCACCAGCTGCCCAGCTGGCCCCGATGGTCTTCCCAGTAAACAACGGGCCACCATCACAAGGGGCTGACAGGGAGCACATCCTGCCTACTCCCAAGGCCCAAGCCTCATCAGACGACCCCTGCAACTCCACCAGCGTCTACAAGAACTTCCGGCGCTGGCAGCACTTCAAGGCCCTGGCCCGGAGGCTCCTTCCCCAGAGCCCTGACACAGAAGCTCTGTCCTGCTTCCTCATGTGAGTACCCATGCCCAGGGCCTGGGGCAGTGCATTGGGAGGATCACGGGGTGGGCAATGCAGGCTAAAAGGGCTCCCAAAGGAAGACCCTGAAGGCAATCGAGAGACCACATGCAGTTCCCATTGGCAGCCATGATATCTCATGCTGCCTGTGACATGCTTCCAGGGCCTTGCCCCACTGGATCTTAGCTATCCTGTGATAACATTTACACTTCCACAATTTCCAGGGTAACCCTTACAGAACACTCAAGGTCAGAGCGGGTCCTGGGATCACAGGAGCCACCACTGGGGTTTGAGTCTGAGTCCACACAGCAATCCCTGTCCACCACCAGCATCATACACAGAAGGTCACAGACCCAGGGACTTGACGTGAGGGCTGATAAGGAGGGAAGTCTTATGCACAGCCCAACCCTCTCTCTTCCCGGAACTTCCAGGAAGACAGAAGGTGGTCAGGAGCCCACCCAGGGCCACGCTGGGGCACCAGCATGAGGGTCTCTCCTGGGCCAGCACTGACATCGCAGCCCAGAGCCCTCACAGAGAGGAGACACTCGCACCTGTTCCCAGGGAGCTGCGAAGGTCACTGCAGCGAACCTGCTGAGCTTGGCACAGGCCAGGCACACGCTCTGTCTCACAAAATGACTGCAGTCAATGCTGTCATGAGGAAAAGGCAATGAGGAGAAGAACACAGCCACAGCCCAAACACCATGGTACAGGCTGTGACTGGACTCTGAGCACCTAAGGCAAGAACGCAGGCCGCTGTCCGGGGCTGCTGGGGACCAAACCAGAGGGAACCTTCCCCGCAGTGGCACACTCCCCTTTCTTGACCACTCTGGCTCCGGTTCCTCTGTGTCTATCACCATCACGACAAACACAGCCACCTTCCACTGAGCAGGGCACTGTGTCCATGTCGCGCCCACCTCTGACCTCCCGGCCGCATCGTCACTCAGCCTGCAACTGAAAGGAGTCTCCACGCCTTGGTGTTGATGTCTCCATCTCCCTGCAGCTCTGAACACTCAGCATTTCCCAGGAGGCACATCACCCCCCAACTCAGTCCCCATCCACAGAGTCCTGGTACCCCACTCAGAGCACAGCCTGCATAGCTCCCAAACTTCTCCCCACTCACAGGAGCTCTGAGGTCCCAACTCCAGTGCGGCCTCTGGCCAGCAACTATAAAGCAGGTTACACACTCAGCCCTGGGACCAGCAGCCCGCACCAGAGCCCTGGCATGCAGGTCAGATCATTCTGTGTGGTTCTCCCTTTGGGCTGCACTGCACAAGGCCACACGCTGGACAGTTTCAGCCACAGATGTTCATGTGTCACATCTGGAGGCTGGAAGACTGAGCACAGGACATGGGCTGGATTCAGATTCCGGTGAGCCTGCTCTTCCTGAGACAGGACCTTCCCACTGTCTTCATTTGAGAGTCAAGCTATGGTGTGTCTTGACCCTCCTCTAAGGACACCAGTACTATCATGGGAGCTGCAGCCTTAGGACCTCTCCTAACCCTAACTGCACCACAGACACCACCTCAGACCCCATCACACTGAGGATTAGGACTTGCACACATGTATTTAGGGGATACAATCATCCAATGCATGCTGCACAGTGATGCTGAAGCCGCAAACGGAAGACAGAGAGGCCAACACAGCCCTGGAAGTGGGTATCCCCCAGATGAGAGGTGGCCAGGAGGCCGGAGAGCCCACACTGGAGGAGGACACGACAGGGACAGAGGGAAGGGGAGACAACAGCACAGTAGTCAGACCCCTGAGCTCAGGCGGCAAGGTGGGCTTGTGTGTTTTTACTGACACTGGGGAATTAATTCCAGCCCTGTGCTGCGGACCCTGGCCCAGAGGAGGCCCACCATGCTGCTGGAGGAGGGCCTGCAGTTTGCCTTGCGTGAATGGCAGCACAAGAGCAACTTTGACCGGATGATCTTCTACGAGATGGCAGAAAAGTGAGTTGGGAGTACTAGTCCCAGGGTTGTGTGGTGGAGGAAGCTGGGGAGGGAGACTGGGCCTGAGGGGCTGGATGTGTCAGCACACATACACCGTTTCTTGGAACAGGCCCTCCGTGGGCCCTGCTCTCCCAGGATACTGCCCCACCTCCTGGATGTAGGGTTCTATGTGCTCTCCTCCCTGGGAGTCCTCCCAATCTGTGTCTGAAGCTACCGAGGCTTTGACGCTCAAGGTTGAGGTGGAGCAGCTAGCGAGCCCTTGTGGTGTCCTCCCACCACGAGGACTCTGCACATGGCACGACCTCCATTGGAGCGTCTGCCTCATGCCCTCGAGAGAGGCGCTATGGACAGATGTGTTCTCAACAGTGAAGCGCCATCCCAGAATGTGCTGCAGCCCAGAGTGTGTTCTCGGGGGTCTGGTGTCTCAGACGCAGTGCCCTGTGCTGCATTTCTGCCTGTTTATGCAGTGAGATAAGTTTAAACACACAGCACTCAGAGGCAATGCCCCACCTCTCAGCTAGGCCTCCCATCCTCCTGCCTGCCCCTGGACCCTCATCTCCTGCTCCCCCTACAAGGATCACAGTCTCGGGCTCAGGATCTTTGATTCTGAACTGGGACCCAAAAGAGCTTGTGATAAATGTCCTTTGGAGCAGCCTCTGGAGTCAGCCCTACTTGTGGCTCTGTATAGGGCCAGACAAGGCATGCAAGTGGTGAGATCTGCTGTGCCTTTGTTAACTGGGCCTGTAGGGGATCAGAGACACACGTCACAGGCCCGTGCAGGGCAGAACAGAGCACTGTTCCCAGAATGTTTTACCCCCATGGGACTGACCAGACATGGGCCTCGCTGACCCCAAGGGACATGTGCATGTGTCTGCCACCAGCTGCTGCCAGATCGCTTGTCAGGGCATGGGCCCCTCACGTTTGGCCTGTGTCCCCCACTCTCAGGTTCATGGAGTTTGAGGAAGAGGAGGAGATGCAGATTCAGAAGCAGGGGTGGATGAAGGGGAAACCTTGCCAGCCCCCACCGGTCTCACCACCGCCGCTTCCTCAAGGGCCCCCAGCCCCTGTGGCTGTCCAGCAGCCAGGTACAGTCTCCCGTGTTCTAACAAGTCCGTGGCAAAGGCCAACACAACCCCAGGATCTGTTGTCCCCTCGTCTGGGCCTTTCCTTCAAGAGCAACATGTGTTCCTTTGTGCAGAATGTCCCACGGACAGCCCAGGGGCCCACATGCTTTGGGCCATCACCTGGGGATTTTTCATGCCACAGTCATAGTGCCTCTCATCCCTTAGCTTCCCAAGGAGCCAGCAAACTCTGGCCAGGATGGGGTCTGGAGATAAGAACATGGAGTGTTGGTGACTCAGATGTTCCACCTCTCGGCCCCATCTCCTCTCTCGGATGCTCTTGTCAGGTTCGCCTGGCCCAGCGAGACCACTCATGTCCCCCAACAACTGCCCACCCCACTGCGCCTGACATGACACTGGGGCCCCTGTACTCACACCATGTTCCCCATCCACAGGGTGTGCCCCCAGGAAGGCCAGCTCCAAGGCCCTGCCTGCCTGTCCAGTGCCACCCAGACACCAGGGGCCTCAGGACAAGACACCCAAGGAGATCCCGCCAGAGGCCGTGAAGGAGTACATGGAAATCATGGACACGTTGCTGGGGCCAACACCCTTGTCCTGGGAGCCTCCCGATGGCCACCCAGAAGAGGACAGAGATGAAGGTTTCCTGGAGAATGAGGGGTCATACCCGGACCCGGAAATGCTGTCCTACATTGACAGTCTATGCGCCCAGGTGGATTTTGTCACCAAGGTGGGTTGGGATGCGGCACTGGGATGCAAGATCCAAAAAATGACCCTGCCAGGCCCTTAAGCCAAATGCAAATTCTTCACCACTGCCTTTGTGTTCCTGAATGAGTGAGTGAGTGAGTGAAGCTGACTGCCCACTGATTTACAACCCCAGTGTGAACAGTGATGGGGCCGTCATTGCTTTCTGGTTCTGTTCAAGTTCCCATCACCTCAGATGCTTCAAGCAAGGATGATCACGGACATCTTGTGTCTTTTCTAGGCGGAGGCCATCATTCACCCCAGATTCCTGGAAGAACTGCTTTCCCCAGATCCACAGCTGGACCTCACAGCCCTGTCCAAGGAGCTGGAGAAGGAGGAAGGGCTGACTGCTGGCCAGGTAAAGGACAGAAGGTGGTCAGCATTAGAGTAGGGACAGCATGTAGACAGGGCAGGGAGGGGCACCAGGAAACCAGGGGTGGGGGCAGCATGTAGACAGGGCAGGGAGTGGCACCAGGAAACCAGGGGTGGGGGCAGCATGTAGACAGGGCAGGGAGGGGCACCAAAAACTGAGGGGGCAGCATGTAGACAGGGCAGGGAGGTGAGCCAGGAAACCAGGGGTGGGGGTACAGCAGGTAGACAGGGCAGGGAGGGGCACCAGGAAACCAGGGGTGGGGGCAGCATGTAGACAGGCAGGGAGGGGCACCAGGAAACCAGGGGTGGGTCGACAGGACAGGGAGGGGCACCAGGAAACCAGGGGTGGGGGCAGCATGTAGACAGGCAGGGAGGGGCACCAGGAAACCAGGGGTGGGGGCAGCATGTAGACAGGCAGGGAGGGGCACCAGGAAACCAGGGGTGGGGGCAGCATGTAGACAGGCAGGGAGGGGCACCAGGAAACCAGGGGTGGGGGCAGCATGTAGACAGGCAGGGAGGGGCACCAGGAAACCAGGGGTGGGGGCAGCATGTAGACAGGGCAGGGAGGGGCACCAGGAAACCAGGGGTGGGGGCAGCATGTAGACAGGCAGGGAGGGGCACCAAGAAAGCAGGGGTGGGGGTACAGCATGTAGACAGGGCAGGGAGGGGCACCAGGAAACCAGGGGTGGGGGCAGCATGTAGACAGGCAGGGAGGGGCACCAGGAAACTCAGGGGGCAGCATGTAGACAGGGCAGGGAGGGGCACCAAGAAAGCAGGGGGGGGGGGACAACAGGTAGACAGGCAGGGAGGGGCACCAGGAAACTCAGGGGCAGCATGTAGATGGGACAAGGAGGGGCACCAAGAAAGCAGGGGGGGGCAGCAGGTAGACAGGGCAGGGAGGGGCACCAGGAAACCAGGGTGGGGGCAGCATGTAGACAGGGCAGGGAGGGGCACCTAGGTAGACTGGTGGTAGAAGGGGGGACACCAGCATGGCAGACCCAGATCATTATGTCTCCCCCTACTCTGCTGGGGAAGAATGACTTCTTGAGGAGCTGCTTCAGGTGGGGTGCAGGTGCTCACATGTGTTAAAGAGACAGAAGAGCCAGTTCCAGGTTAGGGTACAGGGCTAGAATGAGGCTCATGTGGGTGGAGGCAGAACCCCCTCACACCGATGGAACCAGCCCAGAGACTCGGGCCTTTCTGCCTCCTCCTGAGTACCTGCTGTGCACTCCCTGGCCTCCCTCGCACCTGGCACAGCCACTAAGGGCCTGTTTCCTCTGCAGGTAACGGCGAAGCACTTCTCCTTGACAGAGGATGGGGCCGTGGGGGCAACCCCCAGTCATGGTGTGCCCATACTGAACCCCAGCAATTCTGAATCTGGACCCCAACAAAGTGCGGAGAGTGACAACCAGGGCCCCTGCCTTGGGGCCAGAGCTCAGTGCTTCTCCCGGTCGATGCCTTCCCAAGACCTGCAGAGACATGCAGTCCCAGACACCCCCCTGTGCAGGCCTGAGGTTAATGCTGTCTTCAGTGGACATCAGGCATGTCCCTCACTGGGGGCCACCAAAGATGCTGGGAGTTTCAGAGGAGGACCCTCTGTTGGGGGCCCGCATGCACCATTGGGCATCTCCAGTGAGAACGAGGAGGAACTTCCCAGTCTCTCCTTCCTCCTGGCTTCCCAGCACCACCTGCTGCCCTTGGGCTTTGCACGCAGCGAGGCCTCTGCCGAAGACCTGCCCTGCCTTGGAGCTGGGAATCCTTGCAGAGCACCAAAACCCCTGTCTACCCATGGAAGGGACCCTAGGGGTCCCCTCCCACATGCTGCAAAGTCCAGGAAGCAAGCTCTCCAGGGAGGCCCGGGCCCTGCAAAAAAGAAGCCCTGCCCAGTGCCTCATCTCAGGGCTTCTGGAGGGCAGGCCCAGGCTCTGGGCTCTGTGGGAAACTCCCAGGCTCAGAAGAGGAAACGTGACCACTTTGACACCAGGAGGAGGAAGAAGCATCATTCAGCCCACTAGGTGGCGCTAGGGCTCTGGGGAGCAGCTCCTCTAGGTGCAGCCTGAAGCACATGGACCCTAACTCTGCTCTGCACCCAAAGTGCTGACCCTGCTGTTCCTCACCATAAGAGGGCAACTCTAGGACCCCCAGGTGGAGGGACCTGGGGCCAGAGTGTGGAATCATCCCTTTGGGACTTTGTTTGTGTAAATAAAGGAAGTTACATTGGAAACAGCCTGCTCTGCTGCCTTCTGTCCTGGCATCAGCGGGGTGAGGGCGGTGAGGCAGACAGACGGAGAGGCCTGCTCATGGCTGCACAGGGGCCTGACCGACATCTCCTTCCAGGTTCCCACGCTTCCTACCCCGGCTGCTAGTGCCCCGCACCATCACCGCCCACACGAGCCCTCATTGGCTCTGGGTCCTCCTGAGCCCCACTGCCCTCTGTGTCCTATACATGTCTTCCTGGGAGCTGCTTCTGAGCCGTCAGTCGAGGGCCCCAGGAGCAGAGTCCGAGAACTGAGCCTGGAGAGGGCACCCTCCCGAGGGGCTCCTTTCTGCTCCCCTGAAGCAGGCTCCAGGCAGGCCTGGTCCCTCCTCAGTGTGGGTCTGAGGAGATGGCAAGCGCTGGCTTTGGGAAAAGAGGCTGCGGCATCTGGGGTAATGTAGGCTGACAATCTGAGCAGCACTGATGGCCGCAAAGCCAAGGGCTGTGCTT
Source organism: Lepus europaeus (assembly GCF_033115175.1). NCBI lineage: Eukaryota > Metazoa > Chordata > Mammalia > Lagomorpha > Leporidae > Lepus > Lepus europaeus. Next base: position 31,741 of record NW_026909002.1, read on the forward strand.
TCTCAGTGACCAGGTGGGATTGCTCCACAGGGGGAGCTCAGCGCTGCAGGAGGTCCTCCACGGCTCTGTGCCCTGGGCAGCACTGGTGGATGGCCCTCATTCATCTTAACAGGCAGCCCCATCCTCTCCCAGCGGCCGGGAAAAGGGCGGGCCAGCACGAGTCCGCTCATCAGTCGACCACAGGCAGTGGCTGACACAGGTCTCCTGGCAGACAAGAGAAGGGCTGGCCCCTGGGACACACGAGGGGCAGCTGAGGCCCTTCACAGCCCCTGCAGTTTCTGTGAAGGCATCCTGGGCTGGGAGGAAAGAACCTGGGCGGCCCCCACGGGGGCTCTCAGGACCTGACTCCTACCCTAGACAGGCTCTGCGTGTCCCAGACCAGCACAGCCCTGTTAAGGTCTTCAAAATCCACTATGTTCTGTTCCCTGACACCAGCACGGATGCCTTGTGTGCAAGCCTCTCACTAACTTCAGACAAACATTTCATGACTAAGGCTGCACTGGGCTGGCTCTCATCCCCTCCCCACCTCAGTCTTCCGAAGGACGAATTCCACCTCTGATGGCAACACCCCTTCCTGCAGTGTCCTGTGTCTTAGTTCATTCCAAAGATTTTCATTTTCTTCAATTACTGCAGCTTTGGTAGTGATATCAAGAGAATGTTTGGGGCCGTGATATGGCGTAGCAGGTAAAGCTGCCACCTGCAGCACCAGCATTCCATATGGACACTGGTTCGAGTCCTGGCTGCTCCACTTCCAATCCAGCACTCTGCTATGGCCTGGGAAAGCAGTGGAAAATGGCTCAAGTCCTTGCACCCCTGCACCCACATGCGAGACCCAGAAGAAGCTCCAGGCTTCTAGATTCCGATCAGGCCAGCTCCAGCCATTGTGGCCATTTGGGGAGTGATTCAGCAGATGGAAGACCTCTCTGTCTCTGCCTCTGCCTCTCTGTAACTCTGCCTTCAAATAAAGAAAGAAAAAAAGAACTTCAGTAAAATAATAATAATAATAATAATGCTACCCTCACAGCATGAGTTATTAGTGTTCCCTCCTCTTCCCTTCTTTGGAACAGCTGAAGGGGATTGATATTCTTTTTCAAAGAAAAAATTGATTTTTTTTTTCATTTTATTTGAAAGGTACAAGAGGAAGGGAGAAGAAGGGGGGGGGTTGGAGAAAAGGGAGAGGGAGAAAATACTCCTATGTGCTGTATCACTCCCCAAACTGGCAATGGCCTGGGGCTGGGTTGAGTCCAGGCAGTATCTTCTGCTATAATCTGTTATTATACAGGAGTCCTAATGATGAGGTGGGGAGGTGTTGGAGGGGAGGCATTCTATAACCCTGTGATTTTACTGAACCTGGGCTACTGTCCTGTGACCTTCACATGTACCTCTGAGTAGCCCTCACCCCAACCCATGGTGTGGAAGAAATGAGAGAGCGTGCTGGAGTTTGGCATTTCTTGTCCACCAAGTCAGTTGGGTGCTGGTAAAACCTCCAAAGAAAAGACTCTCGTAAGAGCTGCTGTTGTGGTAGGCTTTGTAAGCAGGGCTGATGGTCTCTTCATATTTCACAGTCATCACATGTCCAGTCCCCTGTCAGAAGCAGGACAGGCTCTCCCTCTTATCCACACACCAAGACCTTGAGAAGGCTGCTGAGGTAACCATCCCAGCCCCTATGTCCATCTCTCATCCTCCAGTCACAGGCCAGGACCCCTTTCCTCACGTCCTGGTTCTGGACGCAGCCCTGCTCAGTCACTCTATGTCCCAGGCTTTCCCTCCCTGAGGACCACTGGAGTTCAGTCTTCCCTTTAAAACCCCCAGCCGTGCTCGGAAAAGCCCTGGATCCTCTGCACTGTGGGTCCTGAGTGGGACGTCTCACTCCTTCTGCAGGCCTGGGTGCCCCTGTAGCAGACACGTTCTGTGAGAGGCAGAATCAGCCTTCTCCCCTAATGGTGCCCCTTAGTGTTCCCCTACACACCTGCTCTTCTCCTGGGAACTCACACTTGAGAGTCCTCCCGCAAGGTCTCCTTTCTGAACAAGGGAACTAGATGCTGACCCCAAGGGAAGGGCGGGCATGGCGGAGCATGAGAGATCAGAGAGGAGCAGGGAGGGTCACTGCTTTCCTCTGATACTGCCACACTTGGTTTGAGGGTGGGTAGAAAAGCCAAGGAGAAGTTTCAGGGAAGGACACTGGTACACGGGATGAAAGGCGCTGAAGGCCCACAGGTCACGTCAAGGCTTTCTGGGAGGCCCTGAGGATAAATGGCAGCAGAAGCCAGGTAAGCGCAGTTCTGAGGGCTGTGTGGGGTCCAGCTGAACAACAGGTTGGTGTAGGATGGAGCAGATGCTGGGTCTGGGGAAGGAGTGGGCCTCTTCATTCTGTCAACCCAGTCCACTGAGCAAGAGACCCTGGGGCAGATGCTGGGGTAGACACAGGTCAGCACCAGACCCACACTGGCCTGTTTCACCAGTACCCAGACTTTGGGAAGGTAGCAAACTAGGGGCCTCCAGAACCAGACTTCCTCAACCCACTGGGGGAGGGTGCAGCTTGTACAAACAAGGTGAGAACGGCTGTGTCAGGACCTAGGGTATCACAGGAGGCCACAAGCAGTTAACAGAGCCAGCCTGGTGCTAGGCATAGGGTGCCAAGTTGGCAGGCACCAGGTAGAGTTAGGACCAGAAAGACGCCAGCAAAGAAGAAAAGGTAAGACGCCATTGACAGGGAGAGCAAAGGGGGACTTGGTGTGATCACAACTCGATGGCCTCCGGGTGTCCTCGTCCTCATCCCTGGAACCTGGGAATAAGTGACTTCACGTGCAGAAAGACTGTGCACATGGGATGGAGCTGAGGGACCTGAGAGGGTAGAGGACCCCTGGAGTACTCAGGTACCATCCCTCATGTCCTTCTAAGGGAATGGGGCAGCAGGGGGCAGAGGCAGAAGGAATGTGAGGACAGAAGCAGAGGTTGGCTGGATGCACTCTGAGGATGCAGGAATAGGTCACTGGCCAGGGTGTGCTGCAACGGGAGAAGCTGGAAAGGCGGGAGCAGAATGTGCACTAGAGGCTCATAGGAACCGGGTGGCCCACACCGGGACTCTGGCCCCTCAGGTCTATTAGTCACTCAGTGTCAGCCACTGGGCTCCCAGGTGGTGGTGACTTGATACTGGGTGCTGGGAAATTCACATCAGGGGCCTCCTGAGGACAGTGCTGTGCCTTTGGTGTCCTGTTGTTCCCTTCTTGGGCTCCCCACAGGGAGTGCCCTTCCCCTGCCTTCCTCTCACTGTGCCACCACCCAGCTTGAGAAGGCAGCAGCAGGCCTCATCTGCTCCAGGCCATGGGATTAATGCTATGAGTGATGGGGTCACCAACATCACCCTGCATTTTGTGCTGCTGGGGGAAGCACCAAAGGACCCCAGCATCTCCAGGCCCTTGGGGAGCTCCAAGAGGGTAAAGTCCCACCTCTCAGGACCCTATGCAGGGACAGGTCTGAGACAGGCACTAAGAACAAGTGCAGCTCAGACACAGGGAGATGGACAAGATCTGGAACTGGAGCGCCAACACTTGTTCACCATCTGCTGAATGCCAGGCAATGTGCTTACTTTTCTGTAGGAACCTTAAGACCAAACCCTTTTGCAGGTGAGGAAACCTGGCTAAGGTCACAGTGCAGGCGATGACCAATTACAGACTGGACTGGCCCACAGTGTGAGCACTTAGTCACCCCGCGGCACGTGTCTCCTCAGAGCTGTGTCTTGGCACTCTGGCTAGGGCGGGGAGCCCTGAGGAGGAGGTGGGGACCAGGTCAGGCAGGGGAGGAATCCTGAGGGTTCTCAGAGACAGGCAGTGGCAATGGACAGGGTGAAGAAGGAGGGGCGGGGGTGTTTGTCTGGACTCTCAGGAGTCCAGCTCAGCAGTGCCCTGGCCTTGGGAAGGAACAACAGGAGGGGAGGGTTGTGGGTACATGACGGTGTGCCCATCAGGTGCACAGTCAGAGGCACTGGCCCTGAGACACCACAGCATGGCCTTTTCAGGGGAATGCAGGTGCAGGGCCAAGCTGGAGAGGAGGTCCAGGCCCTAGCACTGCATTCAGCAGGCCCTTTTCTCTGCCTGTGGGTGCAGCAGACTCTCAGGAGGTGGCCCAGGTGAGACAGCCTGAAAGAAGCAATGAGGGGTGTAGGGACAGGGAACCAACAGACCTGGAACCTCCTCCCACGAGGAGGGCAGGGAGCTGAGGGCCCTCCCTGTAGCTCAGCGAGCTCACTGGGAAGCAATGAAAACTGAGTTACTGGTGCAGGCACTCTACGTAGCACCACCTGCAGTGCTAGCATTCCTATGGGTGCCAGTTCAAATCCCTGCTACTCTACTTCCCATCCAACCCCCTGTTAATGAGACAGGTAAAAGCAGTGGAGTGTGGCCCAAGCATTTGGGTCCCTGCCACCCAGATGGGAGACCCTGATGATGTTCCTGGCTCCTGGCTTCAGCCTGGCCCAGCCCTGGATATAGTGGCCAAGTGGGGAGTGAATGTGTAGGTGAAAGATCCTCTCTCTGCGTTTCTCCCTCTCTCTATGCAAGTGTGACTTCAGATTAAATAAACAAATCTATTTATGAAAACTAAATTGCCAGCCGACGCCACCTCTCAATAGGCTAATCCTCCGCCTGCGGCATTGGCACCCAGGTTCTAGTCCCAGTAGGGGCGCTGGATTCTGTCCCGGTTGCCCCTCTTCCAGGCCAGCTCTCTGCTATGGCCTGGGAGTGCAGTGGAGGATGACCCAAGTGCTTGGGCCCTGCATCCGCATGGGAGACCAGGAAAGGCACCTGGCTCCTGGCTTCGGATCAGCACGATGTGCCGGCTGTTGCGTGCCAGCAACGGCAGCCATTGGAGGGTGAACCAACTGTAGACCTTTCTCTCTGTCTCTCTCTCTCTCTCACTGTCCATTCTGCCTGTCAAAAAACACAAAACAAAAAAAAAACTAAATTGCCAATGGACCCTTCCCACTGCCAGGGTGAGTCAGTGTTCAGAGTGGGGACAACAAACACCAGGTTCTAGATTTCAATCTGTCGTTTTGCTAGTGGTATGATTTAGCTAAATGTATTCAGTTATAAAAGCTTGCCATAATAAGTTGTCATTAACTAGGTAGTTTGGAAATAAGAGAAACTGATTCTCATGATTATGGAAGCCAGAAGTCAAAATCAAGGCGTTTCAAAGTCACTCCACCTTAAAATGCTGCAGGAGGAACTCCTCACCTCTGCTTACTTCTGGTTGCTGTTGGTGTTTTGTGGCTTCTAACTGTATCACTCCAGCCTCTGCCTCTGTCTCCATGGGAATATCTTACCTCTGTGTGTCTCCATGGATCCTCTTATTTTTTAACACCTTCATTTTTATTTATTTGAGAGTTGGAGAGATCAGAGACAAAGAATGACAGACAGAGATCTTCCATCTCTTAGTCTACTTGCCTAAAGCTCTTGAAAGGCAGGGATGGGTCAGATTGAAGGTAGAGTTGGGAACTGATTCCAAGTGCCACTTGAGTGGCGTGGGGCTAGCTACCTGAGCCATCACTGCTGTCTCCCTGGGTACATATGAACAAGTAGCTGGAATTAAAATCAAACACAGGCACCCTAACATGGCCTGGGCACCACAAGTAGCCTCGTAACCACTGCATCAAATGCCTGAAACTGGCCTCTCTTCTCATATGGACATTAGTCATTGGATTTAGGATCTACCCAAAAGGTGTTGTCATCCTGAGATTTTTTTTTTTAAATAAATGCTTATTCTAGTCCCACTATCTTATCTCTCTTTTTTTTAAGATTTTATTTTATTTATTTGAAAGACAGAGTTACAGAGAGAGATGGAGACAGAGAAAGAGGTCTTCCATCTGCTGGTTCATTCCCCAGCTGGCTCCAACGGCTTGAGCTGAGATGATCTGAAGCCAGGATCTTCCTCTGGGTCTCCCACGTGTGTGCAGGGGCCTGATGACTTGAGCCATCTTCCACTGCTTTTTCCAGGCCATAGCAGAGAGCTGGATTGGAAGAAGAGCAGCCAGGACTAGAACCCTCACCCATATAGGATGCCGGCACTTCAGGCCAGGGCCTTAACCTGCTGTGCCACAGCGCTGGCCCCCATCCTGAGATTCTTAATAAAGTACATCTATAAAGTCCCCATTCCCAACTATGGTCAAACTCAAAGGTTCCCGGGAAGAGAAAAAATTGGGGGATGTTAACCCACACAATACACCATCCTTTCAACAACCACATGAAGGAGGGTTCAGAAACCCCGATTACAGAGGACAACACCAGCTCAGAAGATAAAAAGACCAGGAGCAGCTAGCCACACAGCAGGACTATGTGGCAGAATACGCCTAACAGAATACGGTCCTAACAATTTCCTCTCCACTCCATGCTGCCATGTATGGAACAGTTTAGCCCACAGAGGCCTGCGCAGGAGACTCGGCCACATGGAGGATGCTGTAGTGACCAGAATGGCTGGGCCCAGGTTGTATCACTCACTTTCACCTACTCACTTTCTGTCTCTGCTTTTACACCTCAGTTTTTACACCTATACTGTATAGTTTTACAGCTCAGTTTTTACACATATAAAATGGGACCCAGTCCTTATGTAAAAAAGTGAACTTATATCCAGAATATACAGAGAGCTACTACAAAAAAAAGTCAGTCACCTAACAGAAAACCAACAGGTTAAAAAAATAGAACAGAAATTTCACAGATCTCCAATGACAATACACATATGAAAATGTAATTAGTCAGTCATCAGCAAAATGCAAATAAAAATCGTAAACCACCCCACTCACCAAAATGATCAGAATGAGTGTTGGTGAGGATACAACCTCTGATGCAGGCTGTTTGCTAACCTGGGAGGAAGATGAACCCACACCCCTTTCTATCCTGCAATGCTAGTGGTGACTTTCTTTCTTTCTTTTTTTTTTTTTATATACAGAAGGTCAATTTAGTATATATTAAGTAAAGATTTCAACAGTTTGCACCCACATAGAAACACAAAGTGAAACATACTGTTTGAGTACTAGTTATAGCATTAAATCAAAATGTACAGTACATTAAGGACAGAGATCCCACATCAGGAGCAAGCGCACAGTGGCTCCTGTTGTTGACCCAACAAATTGACACTCTAGTTTATGGCACCAGTAACCACCCTAGGCTGTCGTCATGAGTTGCCAAGGCTATGGAAGCCTTCCAAGTTCCCCGACTCTGATCATATTTAGACAAGGTCATAAAAGACAGGGTGAGGATAGTAACCAATGATCCTAAGAGTGGCATTTACCAGGTCTGAACAATTATACAGCATTAAGTGGGGAAGAGGACCATCAGTACACACAGGTTGGGAGTAGAGCCATTGGTGGTAGAGTAGAGGTTATGATTACAAAGGAATGAGGCCCAAGTGTGCTAGACAGGGTCTAGAACAAAGGACAGAGTCATTATTAGAGGAGCTAAGAAAGGTGCTAAGCTACAATTAAGTTTTCTGATTGAGAGGCAAATAGAACCTGATAGAAGGGGCTTGATAATAATCTGGTGGGCTTTAGGCCTTGTAAGTTAAGAGGCCCAGACCTATCTATCTCTTCACATGGGGTATATCCTAAGGGAGGTGTGAACCTCCTAGGGGAAGGCACTCTGTTGACTTTCATTACTTGGCTGGCCTGGGAGGAGAGCTGGCCAGGTAAAGGCAGGTGGCATCTCTAACAAGAATTTACAGTTCTGCCTGCAATGTTGCTGACCCTACTTGTCCATACCCTCAGCTGCCGTGGTCACTTTGGAAGTTGGGCTGAGTGAAGGGCTTTTCAGCTTAGAGCCAATAAGATCTGTGGCTCTGACCTGGGCATCCTTCGACTCCAGGGCAGGTCCATTTCCAGTGACCCAACTCTTGGCAGAGCTGCCAGGGCTCTTCACAAGCTGACTTCTGCTGAAGCCCAGACTTACCACATTGAAAGCCACTGCAGTGGACTGGCCTGTTGGGTCTCCTTGAGGGCAGATCACCGTACAGATCAGCCCTTAATAGGCCTGCCACCCATTGCTTCTGATGCCTAGCTTTCTTTTCCTCCTGGTTTGTGTTAAAGCAGACCAGAGGATGCAAGTCAAGGGAGTGCCCGTATCCCATCTCTAATCTTCGGTGGCCTGAACTACAAGTCTATAGTCACAGGCATGTTCTGTAGTAGTTTTTCTAAGGTAGAGAATGCCCATGAGGAAAATTATATTCTCACTTTAAAACTTTCTTAACATGTACCATGAAAGAAAGAGTGTTCATCTCTGCTACGAAGAGAAATAAAAGATGTGCTCAGCTCTGCTACTCAGATATCTCCAGGTGGAAACTACTCTGATACCTCCCAAGCACAGAATTGATAATAAAATTCAGTTCTCATGGCAGCACACTATACAGCAATGAGAATGAAAACACCTTAACTATGTGTTACAGCATATATGGGTCTCACATATACAACATTAAGACACAAAAGAGTGCTAGCTGTAATTCTATTAATATAAACTAAGAATCTAGTCTAAGGTGCTTAAAAGTGAAGGTGGTAATTGCCCTGATTATCAATGATAAGAACAGGGTATGAAGTGGGGCCTCTGGGGTTACTGGTAACATGTTTTGGGAGTGTGGGGAGGGCATCAAACTTTAGACTTATGAATTACATACTCTTGTGTAGTTATGTCATACTTCAATTAGGACATTTAAATATGCAATGAAAATGGGTGTTGATTTAGGGTCCTTCTAGCAGATGCCCTTACGTTGGGGCTGGGCCAGGAAAGGGGTTACTTCGGGGAGACTGATGAGGAATGGAGCCCAGGAGAACACACAAGCATCCCCAGACAGGGCCTTACTCACAGGGCAGATGGACTCTTCTTTCGAGAAGTTCTCCTCACAAACCATCTCTATATACAGAGCATTTGTCTGAGTCAGTTCTCTGCCCATATAATAACTTACAGAACCGGTTCTCAATGAGACTCACCTGACATTACTGGAGATTGGAGGGTGGTAAAAGACACATTGCAAAAAAATAAATAAAGCAGGAGGTCAGTAATGTGTGCTGTGGCTTAGTCAAGCCACCCTGACGTACTCTATTCTGAATTCTCACGCTGCCTGACTATTCACCAATATCCCTCTCACAGGGTTTTTCTCATAACATCTGAGCACCAAAAACTGTCTTGGTCTCCTATTATCCTTGAAGTTCCTCTCCATTTTCTCAAATATTTCCAACTTCTCATCCAATTCATTTCACTTCTCTGAGCAACAGACCACACCTGTTCTATGCCACAGAGAGGCAAATCCCACCAACACTTGGGGCTTAGCAACCATTCACTGACCTGCTCACCCTTTCATAAATCACCCTATTCCTTTCCATACATTACTTTCTTCCATTTCTTCATCCACCCATCTACCCACATTTGCACAGCCAACCACTGACATACCTATTGTCCTTCACATCCCCATTCAATCACTAATGCTTCCATTTACCCGTGCATCTGATCTTTCAGTAATCTCTCCGTTACTCAGCCATCAATCTCCCCACCTATCAATACATCCAGCCTAATTACCCATCTATCCACTCACCCATCCTTTTATCCATGCATCTGCCCACCAAATCTTCATCCATCCAACCATGCATCTATCTTCTCTTCCATTGATCCATCTCTCCACTCAATCATCTATTCACTCCTCCATTGATCTGTGCACATGCTAGGTATCTCTTGGACACTAATGACAGATGGGGACATTTGTTGGTCACAGCATGTAAACAAGTTGAATTATATTAGATCTATTATGAAGAACAAAGACATGGAGATGTCTTTGTAGGGATGACCTACTTAAGCTCACAGTGTGAAGTAAAATTCCTCAGCCGAAGATCTGAATCATAAATGTAAAGAAGAAACCCTGCAAAGACTGGAGGAGAGGACAAGCTAGGCCCATGAAACAACATAGCTAAAGGCCCTTAGGTGGGAAAGGCCTTCACATACTAAAGAAACAAGAAGACTTGTGTGACAGGGATGGCATGAGGGATGTGGCAGGAGATGAGGCAGAGGGATCAGGAAGCCAACGCTATGCAAGGCTTAAAGCCAAAGTAGGAAATTTCAATTTTATCCTGAGCACAAGCGAAAAAGCCATGGAGAGGAATGAACAGGAAAGTGCAATGACATGCTTTAAAGTAACGTTCTGATAGTTGTTTGGAGAGTTAAGTAGAGACACAAGAGGCTGGATGCTAGGAGACCAGGTCAGGGACTACAGGACAGAAATAATGGTCTATCCTGCAAAGGAGGTAGCAGCACAGTGGAGTAACTACACGGTTTCACAGTCCTGAGTGAGGACTGGGATAACAAGTATGATCACTAGGGATCACTTTCCCCACAAGGAGGAACCAGTGGCAGAGAGAGGTTCACACTGGTAGCTGTTTGTCATCTGATTAGGGAGTGATTCTAACTATGAGGCTAGGGCCCAGGATCAAGGCAGAGCCCCAGTCTATGATGACAAGTTCAGTCCAACAGACCTGTACCATCTCTGTTGAGAAAGCCTGTAGCAAATTATGACTCAACAAACAGTTATCAGATATGTTGTTTTTCTCCTTACCATCACACTTATGCTTTTCCCCAAACCACATATTATCCCATCAATAAATTCTGTTGCCCATAAGTCTTTGCCAAATTTCTCTTTTTTCAATCATTCAAGCAACCAACCAAAAATATCTCCTCTGTGACTCAGTTCACCTAACAAGACTATAAAGCAGTCAACCCAGTTTAGAAGAGCAAGGTGGCGTTGAGAAAGGTTAAACACGCCAAGATCATGATCATTTTATTGTTTCACACTGCCTCAGAGGTCAGTATACTTTCTTTCCACTTTTCCCAAACACTTTCTATGACAAGGGAAAATCAAGGTTTTCAGTGGTGACCTGTAATGATCAGAGGACTGAAGTCTTCTCAGATCCTTGCCTGATAAAAACATTAAATACATAACAATGCAAACTTAGATTCTTGATTCCAACTGCCCAACATTCCTAGACTTTCAGAGCCTGGGTCTAGGGCCTTCTGAGGTTGTAGAACCACACACCTTCAGAGTCAGAAGGGCCCTGGTCCAGTCCAGTCATCATCTTACATGTCATGAAATTGAGGCACAGAGTGCCAAGGCCCAGTGGCTTCTGAAACCAGCCTTGACCTCTTTGTAGGGCTGACCCAACGCTGCTTTATTCTCTTGCACCACACTCATCCCTTTTCTCCTTGCTTGGGCTCCCATCTTTCCCACACCCATTTGCTACCTCAGTGAGCATTCCCCAGCCAGTTACCCAACAGGATGTGAGACTGGTTAGCTAAACATACAGGGCTGGGGGACAGACAAGGACAATGGAGGAGGTGAAGTTCACAGGCAGGTGCAGCTGACGCATGGCAATGTCACTCCCAAAGGGGTAAAACCTCTCAAAGTCTGAGTGCGTGAGGATCTGATCACTGGCATCTCAGTGTGCTGAGTTTGCTGGTACAGCTGGGTGTTCCAGCTTTCTCCCTCCACCCATCCCAGGGCCAGACTTCAACCATTTATCCATGTCCAGGGTCCCACCCTGGGATTTGGGGATGTCCCAGCCAAGAAAGGTTTCTTCCTGAGTGGGGAACCTGATTCATCTGGCTCATGTCATCCTGAGGGTACCTGCTTGGGAGGGACAAGGCAACATCCAGATGACCTCCACCACTAGTCCTGTCTCCCAGGTTTCTAACTTATCTTGGGCTGGGCTCACAGAGCTCTGGGGCCCAATGGCTGCCAGCTCCCCACCACTCTGCACCCCATGGCAGCCCTATTCAGCCCTTAGCCTGTAAGAGGTTGAGGAACTATGGGCTGCTGGGTGGAAGTGGTCGCAGGGCTCAGGGGAGGCAGCAGCAGCCAAAGCAGGGATCATGGAAGCACAGTTCCCATGTCCATACTGGACGCCAGGACCAGAAGAAGGGTGGAGAGCAATGCCTGACCCTGGTCCCAGACAGGACCTCATCCTGCTGTGGCTTCAGTTCCAGAGGAGCCCTGCTCCCACCCTGACCTCACCTGAGACCATGATAGGCCTGAACTCTACTAAGAGAAGTCCTGGACCCTGAGCCCTGACCTTATGCCAAGACAGACCCTAACCCTGACCTTCCCAAGCCTGGACTCTAACCCCACCCTGATGGGTGCAGAGCTAGGCCAGACCATAACACAACAAAATGCTCTGACAAATTCATGAGGAAAGAGACCAGGCATAGAAAAATAAATGATATTAAAAGATTTTGATAGGCCGGCGCTGTGGCATAGTGGGTAAAGCTGCCGCCTGCAGTGCTGGCATCCCATATGGGCTCTGGTTCGAGTCCCAGCTGCTCCACTTCCAATCCAGCTCTCTGCTATGGGCTGGGAAAGCAGTAGAAGATGGCCCAAGTCCTTGGGCCCCTGCACCCATGTGGGAGAACCGGAAGAAGCTCCTGACTCCTGGCTTTGGATCGACACAGCTCCAGCCATTGAAACCAATTGGGGAGTGAAACAGTGGATGTAAAACCTCTCTCTCGGAGGAGTCTACGACCTGCGTAGAAGCCGCGTGGTGCCGCCAGTGTGAGGTCGCTTGCTCGACATAGGTAAAGAAGACAATCTGAAGATGAAGAAGGCAACTTTCCAGTAATGGGGAAAAAAATGGTATCCCAGCTTAGAGCTCTTTTTCAATATACCATACCACCTCTCTTGGACATTTTAAGGCAGAGTGGACAGTGAGAGAGAGAGAGAGAGAGAGAGAGACAGAGAGAGGGGTCTTCCTTTTTTCCATTGGTTTACCCCCCCCCCAGTGGCCGCTGCGGCCGGCTCACTGCAGCCGGCACACCATGCTGGTCCGAAGCCAAGAGCCAGGTGCTTCTCCTGGTCTCCCATGCAGGTGCAGGGCCCAAGCACTTGGGCCATCCTCCACTGCACTCCTGGCCACAGCAGAGAGCTGGACTGGAAGAGGGAAAAAAAATTTAAAAAAACCTCTCTCTCTCTCTCTCTCTCTCTCTCTCTCTCTCTTTCTTCCTCTCCTTCTCTGAGTAACTCTGACTTTCAAATAAATAAATATATCTTTAAAAAAAGATTTTGAGTGAAACAAGCCAGGCACAGAATAACAAATACTACATATACTCCTTCATATATGAAAACAAAACAAAACAAAAACCAGTTCAGTCTGAACATAGAGTGGTGATTACTGTGGCTGAGAGGGGTGGTAAGGATAGAAAGAGTGTGGATTTAAAAATTTAGAAGCTAGGTGGGGTTCATTAATTGTGACAAACATATCACACTAATCAGAGATGTTAATAAGGGACCTGGGAGTATGGCATATGCAAATTCTTTATACTACTTTACAATGTTTCATAAACTTTAAACTATTCTGGAGTAAAAAGTTTAAAAAGATTATTTGTGAAAGAAGGAATTAAAAGACCTAAACACATGGAAAAAAGTTTCAACCTAATCAGCTATCTGGGAAATGGAAATTAAAACATTAAAAATTATCATTTTCAACCATCAAACTGCCAACACTTCAGATTGAAAAAGACTCTCAATCTTTGCTAATCCATGATTTCTCTTTAGAGTGGTAGAAAAAGAGAAGGTTCAAACTTCATAGACATGTTCTTAGTTTCTACTCTAGGATGTAATATCCTGAATTTTTTTAAGGATTGAGATTCTGCCACTGAATATTAATTTCTTTTGCCTTTTTCTTCATTACTAGTCTGTCAATATGATTCTACAGGGAAATGACTGTTTACCTCTCAGGCTAGGTGAAAGAGAATAAGGAAAATATGACTGTACATCATAGACACTAAAATGTCTATTTAGCCATTGCTGTTGTTATTAATGAAGACTGAAACGAGGGGGCCACACAGTCCTACTTATTAAGAACTCACATTTCAAATTTTGTTAATATTTTGAGTTTAGCAAAAGTTTATCAGTGTTGAAAATACTTTATACTTCAATATGGAAGTACTGAACTGAAAAAAGAACTGATAAATACTGTAAAACAGGACATAAGATTGGCCATAAAGCTCAGGTGAACACAACGAGGGCCATACTGAATGAATTCTGATTGTGATATCTGTGAAGGATCTGGTGAGATTTCTATAACAGGCATGTGGAAACACCAATTTTGACTCTGGGAAGTGAATTCACATGCAAAATATAGATTTGAATAGTTTAAGGATTTAGGTGAGGGGTGAAGCCATGGAGTAGATAAAATATAAAAGGAATCTATGTTCAGGAAAATTAGACTAGAACAAAGGAATTAAATAAGAAGCTCCTAAGAGACGAAGACTTCAGGAAGTAAATTTAAACCTTAAATGAAATTAAAGTAGGTGACCATGTAAGATTTCTTATTAACTTCTTAAACAGCATTATTAGTATAGACCATAAAATTCATTCATCACCAGTAATTTAATAATACTAATTTACAGAATTATATCAAAATCATCCAATTTGCAGTTAATCTCCCCTCTTTACCTTACCCCCTGATAACCACTGATTGATCTCTTTATGTCTCTCTGAATTTGCATTTTCTGGACACTTCATATAAACAGAAATACACAATACATAGGTTTTCATGTCTGGATTATTTCATAATCTTTTTGAAATTCATACATACTGTCGCACATACCATTATTTTGAACCATTTATTCCATTGTATTTTTGAGTTTTTGTGATCTGGGTTGTGTCACATTTTTCACTGCCTAATTACCAGTTGATGAACATGTGTACTATTTGTAGTTTGAGATTATTATGAATAATGCTCATGTAAATATTCTTGTGCAATTCTTTGTGTGAACATACAAGTATGTTCTTGTTTCTCTTGGGAGGTTCTTGGAAGTGAAACTGATGGAGCAAATGGTAACAGTATGCTTAATATTTTCTAAACTGCTACTTTCCAAAGAGAGTGTATCACTATACATTCCCATCACAGTGTATCAGGGTTCTACTTTTTCCACATCATTGCCAACATGGATATTGTCTCTCTTACTACAGTCATTCTATTGGAAATGAAATGTTATCCCATTGTAGTTTTAATTTGCACTTTCATAATAACTAATGATGTTGAACATATTTTCATGTGCTAAATTGCCATTCATACATTTTCTTCAGTGAAAGGACTATTAAAAACTTTCTCATTTCAAAAGTGTTAGTTATCGAGGCTGGCGCTGTAGTGTAACAGGTGAAGCTGCAGCCTGAATTGCTGGCATTCCATATGAGTGCTGGTTCGAGTCCTGGATGCTCCTCTTTTGATCCAGCTCTCTTCTGTGGCCTGGGAAAGCAGCAGAAGATGGCCCAATCCTTGAGCCCCTGCACCTGCATGGGAGACCTGGAAGAAGCTCCTGGCTCCTGGCTTTGGACTGGCGCAGCTCCAGTTGTTGTGGCCAATTAGGAGTGAACCAGCAGATGGAAGACCTTTCTCTCTGTCTCTCTCTCTCTTTCTCTCTCTCTCTCTTCTTCTCCTCTGTGTAACTCTGACTTTCAAGTAAATAAATCTTAAAAAAAAATGTTAGTTATCTTTGATCAGAAAAGTTATTCATGTATTATAGACACAAATTATATTAAATACACATATTTGTGATTTGAAAATAATTTTCTTCAAGTGTCTTGTCTTTTCATTCTTTTATTGTTTGCTACATACACTTCTGGTGGGAATATAAATTAGTGCAGCTATTGTGGAAAGTTCTATGGCAGTTCCTTTTAAAAATTAAAAAAAAAGGCAATCCCACTATTGTGTAAATATCAAGACATGAAATTATGGATCAAAAAGATACATGCTCCACCATGTTTTTAGCAGCGCTATTTATAACTTCTTTTTTTTTATTTTTTATTTTTTTATTTTTTATTTTTTTATTTTTGACAGGCAGAGTGGACAGTGAGAGAGAGACAGAGAGAAAGGTCTTCCTTTTGCCGTTGGTTCACCCTCCAATGGCCGCCGCGGTAGCGCGCTGCGGCCGGCGCACCGCGCTGTTCCGATGGCAGGAGCCAGGTGCTTCTCCTGGTCTCCCATGGGGTGCAGAGCCCAAGGACCTGGGCCATCCTCCACTGCACTCCCTGGCCACAGCAGAGAGCTGGCCTGGAAGAGGGGCAACCGGGACAGGATCGGTGCCCCGACCGGGACTAGAACCCGGTGTGCCGGCGCCGCAAGGCAGAGGATTAGCCTAGTGAGCCCCGGCGCCGGCCGCTATTTATAACTTCTAAGATATAGACTCAAACAAGGTGTGCATCATCAGATGGATGGATAAATAAAATGAGGTACGTATACACAATGGAATATGCAGCCATAGGATGGATAAATAAAATGAGGTACGTATACACAATGGAATATGCAGCCATAAGAAAAAAATAAGATTTTTTTTTTTATTTTTGACAGGCAGAGTGGACAGTGAGAGAGAGACAGAGAGAGAGGTCTTCCTTTTGCCGTTGGTTCACCCTCCAATGGCCGCCGCGGTAGGCGCGCTGCGGCCGGCGCACCGCGCTGATCCGATGGCAGGAGCCAGGTGCTTCTCCTGGTCTCCCATGGGGTGCAGGGCCCAAGCACTTGGGCCATCCTCCACTGTACTCCCTGGCCACAGCAGAGAGCTGGCCTGGAAGAAGGGCAACCGGGACAGGATCGGCGCCCCGACCGGGACTAGAACCCGGTGTGCCGGCGCCGCAAGGCGGAGGATTAGCCTGTTGAGCCACGGCGCCGGCCAAAAAATAAGATCTTATCATTTGCAGCAAAACTGATGTAACTACAGGACATCATGTTGAATGAAATAAGCCAGACTGAAAGATAAGTACTGTATGTTCTACCTCACATAAGGGATCTACAAAAACTCAATCTGAATACAGAATGTTGATTACTAGAGACATAGAGGAGTGGGAGGAATAGAAGGAGTTTAAATTAAAAAAAAATAGGGGAAGTTATCATGGTTCATTGATTGTGACAAATGTGGTAATATAAGATGCCAAAACAGGGCAAGTGAGATTTAGAGGTATATGAATATTCTTTGTATTACTATACTACAATTTTTCTTTTATACATTTAAAACTATTATGAAATAAAATATTAAAAGACATTGGCTATGGAAGAGCAGAAAATTTTTCGTTTAATAAGTCTAGTTTATAATTTTTTTCTTGTGTGGATCATGCTTTTAATGTCATATCTAAAAGGTCTTAAGATTTTTCACTATTAACGTGCCAGGGGATTCCAATACAATCCCATCAAGGTGGCATGTACCAATGCCATCTCACTAGTCCAAGTGATCATCTGCAGTTCACAATTGATCACACTGATAGGTCTAAGAGTCAAAGGGATCACAAAAACAAAACTAGTGTCTGCTAATACTAACTGATAGAATAAAAAAGGGAGAGAACAATCCAACATGGGAAGCGGGAGACACAGCAGACCCATAGAATAGCAGATGTCCTAAATAACACTCTGGCCTCAGAATCAGCCCTTAAGGCATTTGGATCTGGCTCAAGAGCCCATGAGAGTATTTTAGGCATGGAAAGCTAAGACACTCTGGCAAAACAAAACAAAACAAAACAAAACAAAACCACACCTAAATGAAAGATCTCTGTGAGTGAGATCCCAGTGGAAAGAACGGGGCCATCAAAGAAGGAGGTACTTTTCTCTGGAGGGAGGAGAGATCTTCCACTTTGACTATGACCCTGTCAGAATAAGATCAAAGTCGGCAAACCCTAAAGGCTTCCATAGTCTCGGGAACTCATGACTAGAGCCTAGGGAGATTACTGATGCCATAAACAAGAGTGTCAAATTGTTAAGTCAACAACAGAAGTCACTGTGTACTTATGTCCCATGTGGGATCTGTCCTTAATGTGTTGTCCAATGTGAAGTAATGCTATAGGTAGTACTGAAACAGTATTTTTACACTTTGTGTTTCTGTGTGGGTGCAAACTGATGAAATCCTTACTTAGTATATGCTGAATCGATCTTCTGTATATAAAGATAATTGAAAATGAAAAAAAAAACTTGGTTTTAAATTGGAAATTGCATAAAAAATATCATGTAGGATCTCTGTCCTTAATGTGTTGTACATTGTGATCTAATGCTATAACTAGTACTCCAACAGTATGTTTCACTTTGTGTTACTATGTGGGGGCAAACTGTTGAAATCTTTACTTAATATATACTAAACTGATCTTCTGTATATAAAGAGAATTGAAAATGAATCTTGATGTGAATGGAAGGGGAGAGGGAGTGGGAAAGGGGAGGGTTGTGGGTGGGAGGGAAGTTTGGGGGGGGGGGAAGCCATTGTAATCCATAAGCTGTACTTTGGAAATTTATATTCATTAAATAAAAGTTTAAAAAAAAAGATTTTTCACTATTCACTTTCAGAAATTCTAAGGGTTATCTGTTACACTTATGTAAATGATCAAGTTTGAGTTAATTTTTATATCATTTGATACAAATTTATTTGTTTTTCCTTTTCCTTGTAAATATCTACTTGTCTCAAAATCGTTTGTTGGTTACAGACAGAAAAGATTAGCCTTTCACCTACTAGATTTTCTTCAAATTTTTATTAAAAATCAATTGACAGGGGCTTACACTGTGGCACAGTAGGTTATCCCAGCCTGTGGATCTGGCTTCCCATATGGGCATGGGTTCTAGTCCCAGCTGCTCCACTTCTGATCCAGCTCTCAGCTATGGCCTGAGAAAGCAGTGGAGGATGGCCCAAGCGCTTGGGCCCCTGCACTCACGTGGGAGACCCAGAAGCAACTCCTGGCTCCTGACTTTGGATTGGCCCAGCTCCAGCCATTGTGTCCATCTGGGGAGTAAACCAGCGGATAGAAGACCTTTCTTTCTGTCTCTTCCTTTCACTGTTTATAACTCTACCTCTCAAATAAATATTTTTTAAAAATCAATTGACAATAAAATATAATGATTTATTTCTGAACTTTTGGTTCTATTCATTGATCTATATGCTTATCCATTTGCCAGAACCCTAAAATCTGGACACATAGTAAGTTTTCAAATGAGGTAATGGAAGTTCTCAAGTTGTACTCCTTTCAACATTTTTAGGTTGCTTTAGGTCCATTATCTTTTCCTGTAAACTTGTAAGCTCATCAATTTCAATACCAAGAATGCTGGAATTTTGGAAGGGTCTACTATGGATTTCTAGATTCATTTGAGGAGAATTTTAATAATATCAAGTGAGATTCCAAGATGGTGGATTATGGAGCGACACGCTTTGCTGGGCTAAGAATAAACAGTGAAGAGGAAAGTGTAGGAAGTACACACTCAGGGGAGAATTGAAGAGAAAAGCACACTGGAAGTAATACGGGAGGAGGTGAAACAGCGTGGACCTGTGTGGAGGGTGCAGACACACACCACGAACATGAGTGCAGCCACAGCAGCCAAGAGCTGGAGCAGGCAGCAGTTTAGAGACAGAGGTGAGTCTGGCCTCCGAATCAGTCCTTAAGGCATTCAGATCTGGCTACAAAGCCCATGAGAGCATTTCAGGCATGGAAAGCCAAGACACTATGGCAAAAAATGATCTACCTGAAGCATCTCTGTGAGTGAGATCCCAGTGGAAAGAACAGGCCATCAAAGAAGAAGGTACCTTTCTTTGAAAGGAGGAAAGAACTTCCAATGGTCTTGTCTAAATAAGGTTGGAGTTTGTGAACTGAAGAGGCTTCCACAGCCTTGGCAGCTTATGACAAGAGCCTTGGGTGATTACTGACGCCATAAATAAGCATTGTCAATTGTTAAATCAACAACAGGAGTCACTGTGCACTTACTCCCTATGTAGGACCTCTGTTTTTGATGTGTTGTACTATGAGAATAAATCGTAAAACTAATTTTAAAACTGTACTTAATACTTTGTGTTTCTGTGTGGGTGCAAACTTTGGAATCTTCACTTACTATAGAGTTGATCTTCTGTATATAAAGATAATTTAAAAATGAATCTTAATGAAGAATGGGATGGGAGAGGGAGTAGGAGGTGGGATGGGAGTGGGGGTGGGAAGGCAGGTATGGGGAGAAGAACTGCTACAATCCAAAAGCTGTACCTGTGAAATTTATATTTATTAAATAAAATCTTTCTAAAAAAGAGAGAGATGGAGGTGAGACTGGACTGCAGCAACCCATGGTGATAGAACTGGAGGGAGTATGTGGTGTGGGTCCGGACTGGAGCTTTGGGGCTGGCAGTTGCTGGCAGTTGCCCATAGATCCAGTGAATGTGGTGGCGGAGGTTGGGGGGGGGGCATTTGTTTCCCTGCAACTAAACCAAAACAGCGCTCATTGCCTGGCTGAGAGAGGGTAAGAGCCATTTTGGGTTGGGCAGCGCAGCAATGGAAGACTTTATGTGCACACACAGCAGCTGAAAAAGGACACCTAATCAGCAGTGCTGGCAGCAGTGGTGGGCAGGCTGCTGCTCCACTTTCTTTTTTTTTTAATATTTATTTATGTATTTGAAAGTCAGAGTTACACACAGAGGGAAAGAGAGGCAGAGAGAGAGACAGAGGTCAGTCTTCCATCCAGTGGTTCACTCCCTAGCTGGCCGCAAGGACCGGAGCTGCACTGATCCAAAACCAGGAGCCAGGAGCTTCCTCTGTGTCTTCCCACACAGGTGCAGGAACCCAAGGACTTGGGCCATCTTCCACTGCTTTCCCAGGCCATAGCAAAGAGCTGGATCGAAAGTGGAACAGCCATTTTAAAAAAAAAAAAATAAACAAAATTGATAAACCACTGGCACAACTAACCACAAAAAGAGGAGAAGACCCATGTCAATAAAATCAGAGATGAAAAATGAAATGTAACAATAGATATCACAGAAAAAATTTTAAAAATCTTCAGGAATTACTACAAAGAGCTGTATTCCAACAAATTAGGAAACCTAGAAGAATGGGTAGATACCTAGAAACATACAATCTACCAAAATTGAATCATGAAGATACAGAAAACCTAACAGTCCAATGACCAAGATGGAAATTGAATTCTTAATAAAGACCCTCCCAACAAGAAAAGCCCAGGACCAGATGGTTTCCATGCTGAATTCTACCAGACATTTAAAGGACTAACTCCAATTCTTCACAAGCTAATCAAAACAATGGGAAGGAAGGAGAGAAATTCTACTTTGCTTATGGCCTTGTCTAAATACTGATGGAGTTTGTGGATTCAAAAGGCTTCCACAGTCTAGACAGCTCATGTCAAGAGCCTCAGGTGATCACTGATGTTATATATAAGAGGATTAATTGTTAGATTAACAACAGGAGTCACTGTGCACTCCTCATGCAGGACCTCTGTCCTCAATGAGTTATAGTACGAGAGTTAACCCGTAAAACTTGTTCTCAAAGATTTATTTCATTTTAGTGTATTAAGTGGAAGATATGAAGAACAGGCCTTCTCTGGGAATGGGAGAGGGAGGAGGAGGAGGGGTGGAAGAGTGAGTGGGAGGGTACGTATGGTGGGAAGAATCACTATATTCCTTAAGTTGTACTTATGAAATGAATGAAGTTTGTATTCCTTAAATAAAAGGTTTCTTTGGGGGGAAAAAACGAAAGAGTGCTTCCATCCACAGGTTCACTCCTAAAATACCTGAGATAATCAGGGTGCTGGGCCAGATCAAAGACAGCATTCCAGAATACGACTGTGGTCTCCAACAGAGGCGTTAGGAATCAAGGTACATAGGTTATCACCTGCTGCCTCCCAGGCACATCAGCAGGAAGATGGATCTGAAGCACAGTGTAGCCAGAACTCAAATAAGCTCCAAAATGGGATGCGGGCATCCCATGTTGCAGCTTAACTGGCTATGCCAGAAAACCTTCACCTGTTTTCCTATTAAAGTAAGGAAGGCAAGTGGTAGAGTTAGGAAGGTTATTGTTCTATATGAGGACACGAGTCCTGATCATGAGGCACATGTGCACTGTGCCTTGTTGTGTCATTAACTGAGGCCTGTGTGGGTACTAGACAGGGATGTGTTCCAGTACACATCGTCCCACCTCCCTGACTCATGCCTGCTCCTGCTTGGGCCTTCACAATCCATTACTGAGAGCTTAAAGAAGATGAATCCTGGCTGGCACCACGGCTCACTAGGCTAATCCTCTGCCTGCAGTGTCAGCACCCCAGGTTCTAGTCCAGGTTGGGGTTCCATTTCTGTCCTGGTTGCTCCTCTTCCAGTCCAGCTCTCTGCTATGGCCTGGGAATGCAGTGGAGGATGGCCCAGGTCCTTGGGCCCTGCAGCCACATGGGAGACCAGGAGGAGGCACCTGGATCCTGGCTTCGGATCAGCGCAGCGCGCCAGCCACAATGCACCAGCCATAGCAGCCACTTGGGGGGTGAACCAACAGAAAAAGGAAGACCTTTCTCTCCGTCTCTCTCTCTCTCACTGTCTTAACTCTGCCTGTCAAAAAAAAAAAAAAAAAAAAAAAGATGAATCCCAGACAGGGACAGAGGGCAGAGATTTCAGCTTAGTAGTCCAGCACCTGAGCTCAGGAAGCAGTGTGGGTTTGTGCATTGTGACTGACTCAGGAATTACAGCCCAGTGCTGCAGTGACCCAGAGGGAGCCCACCACACTACTGGAGGAGAGCCTGTAGTCTGCCATGTGGGAATGGCAGCATGAGACAACTTTGACCAGATGATCTTCTACAAGATGGTAGAAAAATGAGTCAAGGGACCAGGACTTGGGGCTGTGTGATGGAATAAGAATAGAAAGGTTGGGCCTGGCGGGTTGGACTTGTGAGTGCACAAGTGAGCCATTTCCTGACAGGCCCTCCATGGGCCCTGCTCTCCCAAGATGGTGACCCTGCTGCCTGGGAAAGTTCTATGCACTCTCCTCCGCATGAGCTCCTCCCTCATCTATGTCTGAGGCTACCTATGCTTTGATGTTCAGTGTTGAGGTAGAGCAACCAGGGCAGCCGTTTGGGTTGTTCTCTTACCATGGGGACTCTGCACATGGAACAACCTCCATCAGAGCTTCAGCTTCACGCCCTGGAGCTAGAAGCTACTGAAAGACGTGTTCTGAAATAGTGAAATGCTATCCCAGAAGGGGCTGGGCACCAGAGCTTGTTCACAGGGAACTGGTGTCTCAGACACCTTGGGGCCTGGTCTCTGTCTTTCTGTTAGCTGATGAAATCTGCTGTTTAAACAGACAGCACTCAGAGGAAATGCCCCACCTCTCAGCTAGGCCTCCTCATTCTGCCTGCCCCTGTACTCTCACCTCCTGGTCCTCCTACAAGGATCACAATCTCAGCCTCAGGATCCTTGATTCTGAACTAGGACACAAAAGTAGTTTGTGATAAATGCCCTACAGTCCAGCCTCTGGAGTCAGCTCTTATTGTGGGCTGGGTAGGGGCAGACAAGGCATGGAAGGAGGTCTTTGGCTGCTGGGCCGGTAGGGAATCAGAGATACACATCACATGCCTTTTGAATGTAAGTCAGAGGGACTGTTCCCAGAAAGTTTGTCCCTCCTGGAACTTGACCAGAGTTGGGCCTGGCTGACTCCAAGGTAACCTTTCCATATCTCTGACATCAGATGCTGTGAGACCCTTTGTCAGGACTGGGCTGCTCACATATGGTCTATGTCCCCCTCTCA
Source organism: Lepus europaeus (assembly GCF_033115175.1). Taxonomy (NCBI): domain Eukaryota; kingdom Metazoa; phylum Chordata; class Mammalia; order Lagomorpha; family Leporidae; genus Lepus; species Lepus europaeus. Next base: position 55,273 of record NW_026909002.1, read on the forward strand.
AGTTCATGGAGTTAGAGGCAGAGGAGGGGATCCAGATTCACAAGCGAGGTGAATGAAGGGAAAATTATCCCAGCCTCCCCCAGCGCCACCATCATTGGTTTCTCAAGGGCTCTAAACCCCTGTTGTTCCTTAGCAGCCAGCTATAATCGCCCTTGCCCTAACACAGCCCACTGGCAGAGGAAAGGCAACCCCAGGAGGCCATCTCATCTGAGCCTTTTCTTTAAGAGCAGTATTTGTTATTTTGGGCAGAATGTCCAACTGACATCGCAGGGTCCTGTATGTTTATAGTTATGATCTGGAGATTTATCAGGCCACATTCATAGTGCCTCTCACTCCTTGCCTATCCAAGTCCCCAAAACAGCCTGCCCAGGATGTGGGGTCCAGGGGAGAGAACACAGAACATCGGTGACTGTCTTAGATGTTCCACCTCTGCCCCCTCTCCTCTCTCTTGGGTGCTGTTGTCAGGTTCTCCTGGCTCAACCTGACCATCTCATGTCCCCAACAACTGTCCACCCCAGTGTGGCTGACAAAGAACTGGAGCCCCTGTACTCACACCATATTCTACATCCATAGTGTGATCCCTCAGGAAGGCCAAATTAAAGGCCCTGCCTGCCTATCCTATGTCACCCAGACACCAGGGGACACAGGACGAGGCACCGAAGGAGATGCCACCAGAGGCCGTGAAGGAGTACATGGAAATCATGGACACACTGTGGGAGCCAACATCCCTGGCCTTGGGGCAGTTCGGTGGACACCCAGAAGAGGACAGATTCAAGGGTCTCCAAGAGAACGAGGGGACATACCCAGACCCAGAAGTCATATCCTACATTGACAATCTATGTTCCCAGGAGGATTTTGTCACCAAGGTGGGCCGGGCTGCAGCACTGGGAAGAAAGAACTAAAAAATGATCCTGCCAGGCCCTTGAAACAAACTCAAGTTCTTCACCACTGCCTTTGTGTTCCTGAGTGAGTGAGTGAGTGAGTGAGTAGTGAGTGAAGCTGACTGCCCACTGATTTACAACCCCAGAGTGTGAACAGTGATGGGGCCGTCATTGCTTTCTGGTTCTGTTCAAGTTCCCATCATCTCAGATGCTTCATGCAAGGATGATCACGGACCACTTCCTTCTGTTTCAGGCGGAGGCCATCATTCACCCCAGATTCCTGGAAGAACTGCTTTCCCCAGATCCACAGCTGGACCTCATGGCCCTGTCCAAGGAGCTGGAGAAGGAGGAAGGGCTAACTGCTGACCAGGTATAAGATGGAGGGCTGGTCAGCAGGTAAAGCAGGGAAGCAGGGACAGCAGGTAGACAGGGCAGGGAGGGGCACCAGGAAACTGGGGGGGGGGCAGCATGTAGACAGGGCAGGGAGGAGCACCAGGAAACCAGGGGTAGGGGGACAGCATGTAGACAGGGCAGGAAGGGGCACCAGGAAACAGGGGGGGGGGGAGGCCTTCATGTAGACAGAGCATGGAGGGGCACCAGGAAACTGGGTGGGGGGCAGCATGTAGACAGGGCAGGGAGGGGCACCTAGGTAGACTGGTAGTGGAAGGAGGAATCCCAGCATGGCAGACCCAGATCATTTTGTCTCCCCCTACTCTGCTGGGGAAGAATGACTTCTTGAGGAGCTGCTTCAGGTAGGGGTGCAGGTGTACACATGTGTTAAGGAGACAGAGGGTACAGAGCTGGAATGAGGCCCAGCAGGGTGACGACAGAGCCACCATCACCCTCTGTGAAACAAGCCCAGTGATTCTGGCCTTCCTGCCTCCTCCTGAATGCTTTACTTTGCACACCTAACCTCCTTCATACCTGGTGCAGCCACTGTTAGCCCGTTTCCTCCTGCAGGTGATGGAGAAGCACTTCTTCCCCTTGAATGGGAATGGGGTTATGGAGGCAAGCCCCAGTTATAGTACACTCCTGTTGACCCCCAGCAATTATGAATCTGGACCCCAACAAAATGCAGAGAGCGACAAAGAGGGCCCCCATCTTGGGGCCAGAGCTGAGTGCTTCTCCCAGTCGATGTCTTCCCAAGACCTGCAGAGATATGTTGTCCCAGACACCCCCCTGTGCAGGCCTGAGGTTAATGCTGTCTTCAGGGACATTGGGAGTGTCCCTCACTGGGGGCCACCAAAGATGCCAGGAGTTTCAGAGGAGAACCCTCTGTTGGGGGCTCACACACACCATTGGACATCTCCAGTGAGAACAAGGAGGAACTTCCCAGCCTATCCTTTCTCTTGGCCTCCCAGCACCAACTGCTGCCCTTGCGGTTTGCACAGAGTGAGACCTTTGCTGAAGACCTGCCCTGCCTTGGAGCTGGAAATCCTCGCAGAACAACAAAACTCCTCTCTACCCATGGAATGGACCTTAGTGGTCCTCCCCAATGTGCTGCGAAGTCCATGAAGCAAGCTCTCCAGGGAAGCACAGCCCCTGCAAAGCAGCAGCTCTACCTAAGACCTGGCCTTGGGGCTTCTGGAGGGCAGGCCCAGGCTCTGGATTCTGTTGGACACTCCCAGGCTCAGAAGAGGAAATGTGACCACTTTGACACCAGGAGGAAGAAGAAGCATCAATGAGGACAGTAGGTGGCACAAGGGCTCTGGGGAGAAGTCCCTCTAGGTGCAGCCTAAAGGACACAGACCCTAACTGTATCCTGCACCTAAAAGCATCAAACACTTACATTTGCCCAGTGCTGAACCTGCTGGTCCTCAGCATGGGAGGAAGAGGGTGGGAGCCCCAGGTGGAGGGACCCAGTGGTTGGGGTGGGGAATCATCACTTTGGGACACCATTTATTTGAATAAAGGGAAGTACATTGGAAATGGTCTCTGATCTGCAGCCCTCTGTCCTGGCTCAGTGGGGTGAGGATGGGGAGGAAGGATGTAGCAATTTTCAAATGTATACGGAAATGTAAAAGATATTGAATAGCTAAAACAATTTGAGGGAATTCTAAGAAGGGTGGGCAATATTAAGACTTTGGTATCAATGGAAAAGCAGACACAGGTCCAATAAACAGGATCAAGAATGCAGAGACACAAGTACAGCAAACTGACTTTTTATAAAGCAGTATAACTGAAAAGGGATAGGGTTTTTTAGCACAAACAAAAAATTAACAGAAATGAGTAACATATTTCGATGTAAAACTGTGAAACTTTTAGAACATAACATTGGAGGAAGTCTTCTGGTTTTAGCACTTGGGAAGGAGTTCTCAGATATGGTATCCAAAGTACTATGTCTAAAAGACATAATTAATTATTGGACTTGATTAAAATTTAAAAATTGCCCTTTGAGAAAGACTATGTTGAAAGGAAAAAAAAAGGAACAGGCAAACCACATTCTGGACAAATCTTGCATCTAGAATATATTAAGACCTTTGGAAACTCAACAGCAAAAACAGAAACAATCCAATCAGATAACAGGCAAATAACATTGAGACACATTTTACAACAGAGGACAAGAGTTTGGTAAACAGGCCATGGAACCACATTCAACATCACTAACCATCAAATGCAAATTAAGAATACAATGGGTATTAGCATATGCCAATTAAAACAGCTCAAAAACAAATTAGCTACACTCAAAATACTGATAAGGAATCCAAGAATCTGGATTTATCACGTTGCTAGTAATATGATAGAACCATTCTTAAAAAAGTTTTTTCCTTTAAAAAAACAAATTTCTGTATTTTATTAACAATAATTGTGTTTAGTCTTGAGCTACACTGCAATATTTCAATACCTGTATGTAGTGTGTACTGATCAAAACAGAGTCAGGAATATTTCCCCTTCTTTGACTTCTCTTTATGATTGGAGGCTTGGACCTTCTTTCTTCTATTTGTTCATAAATATATACTGGATTGTTGAGACTCGAGTCTCACCTCTATGCTGTGTAATACAAGGAATTCCTTCCTTCCTTCAGACTCTGATTTGTTACCTGTTATCCAAATCCCTTCATTCCCCCTACCATTCCCAGTCTCTAGTCATTGCCATTAGGGATTCAGAATGAAGATAATCTTGGTTTCTACAAATGGTGGAAACAGGCAGTATTTGTCATTCTGTGTCTATAGGATTTCATTTATGATAATATCCTCCAGTTCCATCCACTTTGCTGCAAATGACAGTATTTCATATTTCAGGGTGAATGATATTCCATTGTTTACATAGATAATTTTTAAGGCTCATAAAGGCAAATACATTCTTTTTTAAAAGATTTATTTATTTGTTTGAAAAGCAGAGTTATAGAGAGGGAAAGATAGAGACAGAGACACAGAGAAAGACAGAGACCTTCCACCTGCTGGTTTACTCCACAAATGGCCACAACAGGCAAGATCAGGTTAGGCTGAAGCCAGGAGCCAGGAGCTTCTTCCAGATCTCCCACATGGGTGTAGGGGCCCAAGGACTTGGGTCATCTCCTGCTGCTTTCCCAGGTGCATAATTAGGAAGCTGGTTTGGAAGGGAAGCAGCTGGAACTCGAACTGGAGCCCATATGAGATGCTAGTGATGCAGCTTTACCTGCTACACCACAGCACCGGCCCCTATAAATTTCCTTTATTCATGTGATTATAAAAAGATATTCCAGTTGATGTGAACACTCATGCAGTCAACAAGATGGGGCAAGTATCTGATACAATTATTTCACATCTTTTGGATATGTACTCAGTAGTAAGATTTCTGGATCACATGACAGTGCTATTTCTAATGTTTTAAAAGACATCATCATAATAATTGCCATCACTTTCCATAGTTTCTTACTAACTTATAATCCCACCAACAGTATATAAGAGTTCCCGCTTGTCCACATCCTTGCCTGCATTTTTTACTGTCTTTTTTATAACAGCCATTATAACAAGGATGATGTGTTATCTCCTGGAAGTTTTAATTTGCATTTCCCTGATGACTAATGATGTTGCTTATTTGTTTGTACCTTGTTGGCCATTCTATGACTTATTTTGAGAACTGTTAATTCAGACCTATTGCCCATTTCTTAATTTCATTGGTTGGGTTTTTTGATTGCTGAGTTTTTCCATTCCTGATATATTTTGGATATTAATCCATTGTCAGATAAATAGCCGGCAAGTATTTTCTCCAGTTCTGTTGGCTGTCTCTTCATTCTGTTGATAGTTTAGTTTTCTGTACAGAAGTTTTGGAGTTTGACAGAATTCCATTTGTCTAGTTGGGCTTTTGAAGCCTGTGCTAAGAAAACAAAAACCAAAACAAAACTGAAATAGACCAAACTAAATCCACACGTACATTATGACCCAGACATTGCATTATTAGATGTTTACCCTAGAAAATATGAAGACTAATGACATCCATATAAAAATCTATAAATCTTCACACCAGCTTTATTTGAAATAATCAAACTGCACACAACGAGAATGCCTCAAAAGCTGCATAGAAGGGCATATGGTGTGGCTGTGTCTCTGGGCAGTCACTGTGAGTGGCTCCACATACTGGGGACTCACTGATTGCCTGGGGAGGGTCATTGCTGAGTGATCTGTGCTTGCACTGAAGACTGCATGGATTCTTTGTGTGGTTCTGGATGAATAATGTACCCAATGGGACTAGTGCCCAGGCAATCGTCACCTTGGAGGAGAGGAGGTGAGTATGCAACTATGCCAAATTTATTATGGCCAACTTGGGTGTCACCTTGGACAGTACCCTCAATCTGGATCATTGACTATGGCTCCCTGGCCACACCCAGCACATGCCGCTGGGTATTCACTGAAAAAAATGGACACTCCACAAAGCCACAGAGGTATAGTCCAAAGATAAAAGCCATCAAAGGGAAAAAAACCAACAAGTATCTTTAAAATGACTAAAAATAAACACAGAAATTCAAGAAACATGATTAAGGAAGATGACATGATGCTCCCAAAAGAAGACAATATTTCAATTCCAGAATGTAAAGATGAAGAGATTGAACAAATGCCAAAAATGGAATTCAAAAAATAGATCATAGGATTATGTAGACATAATCAGAAGCAAATTAATGAATTATAGAAACACATACATTACATGAATGAAAATTTTTCCCACAAAACTGAAATTTTAAAGAGAAATAAAAATAAAATATTTAAAAAGAAATTTAATAGATCAAATAGAAATGTGGTGGAAAGCTTTAACAATAGACTTTGTGAGGCAGAAAAAAGAACATCTTGAGCTAGAAGACAAATCTCTGGAAATTTTATAGTCAGACAAAAAAAGAAATTAAAAAAATTTAAAACGTGTTGGAGATTTTTGGGATACTATCAAATGACCAAACATATGGGTCCTAGGAGTTCCTGAAGACATAATACCATAAAATTACTAGAATACACAGGGGAAACTGCAAGACATTGGCATAGGCAAAAAGTTCTTAGGAAAGATCCCAGAAACATAGGGAATCAAAGCCAAATTTGACAAATGGGAAGACATCAAATTGAGAAGCTTCTGCACTGCAAAAGAAACACTAAGAAAAGTGAATAGGCTCAAAATGGTGCTGGGAAAATTGGATTTCCACGTACAGAAGCATGAAGCAAGACCCTTACATTTCACCTTACACAAAAATTCACTCAGCATGGATTAAAGAGTTAAATCTACGACCCGACACCATCAAATTATTAGAGAGCATTGGAGAAACCCTGCAAGATATAGGTACTGGCAAAGGCCTCTTGGAAAATACCCCAGAAGCACAGGCAGTCAAAACAAAAATTAACATTTGGGATTGAATCAAATTGAGAAGTTTCTGTACTGCAAAAGAAACAGTCAGGAAAGTGAAGAGGCAACCGATAGAATGGAAAAAAATATTTGCAAACTATACTACAGATAAAGGGTTGATAACCAGAATCTACAAAGAAATCAAGAAAATCCACAACATCAAAACAAACAACCCACTTAAGAGATGGGCCAAGGACCTCAATAGACGTTTTTCAAAAGAGGAAATCCAAATGGCCAATAGACACATGAAAAAATGTTCAAGATCACTAGCAATCAGGGAAATGTAAATCAAAACCACAATGAGGTTTCACCTCACCCCGGTGAGAATGGCTCACATTCAGAAATCAACCAACAATAGATGCTGGAGAGGATGTGGGGAAAAAAGGACACTAACCCACTGTTGGTGGGAATGCAAACTGGTTAAGCCACTATGGAAGTCAATCTGGAGATTCCTCAGAAACCTGAATATAACCCTACCATTCAACCCAGCCATCCCACTCCTTGGAATTTACCCAAAGGAAATTAATTTGGCAAACAAAAAAGCCATCTGCACATTAATGTTTATTGCAATTCAATTCACAATAGCTAAGACCTGGAACCAACCCAAATACCCATCAACAGTAGACTGGATAAAGAAATTATGGGACATGTACTCTATAGAATACTATATAGCAGTCAAAAACAATGAAATCCGATCATTTGCAACAAGATAGAGCAATCTGGAAAACATCATGCTGAGTGAATTAAGCCAGTCCCAAAGGGACAAATATCATGTTTTCCCTGATCGGTGACAACTGAGCACTAAAGAGGAAACCTGTGGAAGTGAAATGGACACTATGAGAAACAGTGACTTGATCAGCTCTTGTCCTGACTGTTGATGTACAATGTAATACTTCATCCATTTTAGTATTTTTTGTCCTACTAATATTGGTTAAACTCTGTAATTAACACAGAATTATTCTTAAGTGTTTAAATTTTAACTGAAAAGTAATCCCTGTTAAATATGAGTGGGAAAAAGAGAGGGAGGAGATGTACAATCTGGGACATGCTCAATCGGACTTGCCCCAAATGGTGGAGTTAGAAACATGCCAGGGGATTCCAATACAATCCCATCAAGGTGGCATGTACCAATGCCATCTCACTAGTCCAAGTGATCATCTGCAGTTCACAATTGATCACACTGATAGGTCTAAGAGTCAAAGGGATCACAAAAAACTAGTGTCTGCTAATACTAACTGATAGAATAAAAAAGGGAGAGAACAATCCAACATGGGAAGCGGGAGACACAGCAGACCCATAGAATAGCAGATGTCCTAAATAACACTCTGGCCTCAGAATCAGCCCTTAAGGCATTTGGATCTGGCTCAAGAGCCCATGAGAGTATTTTAGGCATGGAAAGCTAAGACACTCTGGCAAAAAAAAAAAACAAAAAAAAAACCAAAAAACAAAACAAAAACAAAAACAAAAAAAACAAACCTAAATGAAAGATCTCTGTGAGTGAGATCCCAGTCGAAACAGCAAGGCCATAAAAGAAGGAGGTACCTTTCTCTGGAGGGAGGAGAGAACTTCCTCTTTGACTATGACCCTGTCGGAATAAGATCGAAGTCGGCGAACCCTAAAGGCTTCCATAGCCTCGGGAACTCTTGACTAGAGCCTAGGGAGATTACTGACCCATAAACAAGAGTGTCAAATTGTTAAGTCAACAACAGAAGTCACTGTGTACTTTCATCTCATATAGGATCTGTCCTTAATGTGTTGTCCAATGTGAAGTAATGCTATAACTAGCACTGTAACAGTATTTTTACACTTTGTGTTTCTGTGTGGGTGCAAACTGATGAAATCCTTACTTAGTATATACTGAATCAATCTTCTGTATATAAAGATAATTGAAAATGAAAAAAAAATTTGGTTTTAAATTGGAAATTGCATAAAAAATTAATCAATTTTTAAAAAATATCATGTAGGATCTCTGTCCTTAATGTGCTGTACATTGTGATTTAATGCTATAACTAGTACTCCAACAGTATGTTTCACTTTGTGTTACTATGTGGAGGCAAACTGTTGAAATCTTTACTTAAAATATACTAAACTGATCTGTATATAAGGAGAATTGAAAATGAATCTTGATGTGAATGGAAGGGGAGAGGGAGCAGGAAAGGGGAGGGTTGCGGGTGGGAGGGAAGTTTGGGGGGGGGGAGCCATTGTAATCCATAAGCTGTACTTTGGAAATTTATATTCATTAAATAAAAGTTAAAAAAAAAAGAAAAGTGAATAGGCAATGGATACAATGGGAGGAATTATTTGCAAATTATGCAACTGGTAAAAGATTAATATTCAGAAATCTATAAAGAGCTCAAGAAACGCAACAACAATAAAACAATTAAGTTACGACATATGCAAAGGACTTGAACAGGCATTTTTCAAATCAGGAAAGCTAAATGGTGGTCAACAGATACATAAAAAAATGCTCAGGATCAACAGCCATCATGGAAATGCAAATCAGAACCACAATGAGGTTCACCTCACCCCGTTAGAATAGCTTTCATACAGAAATCAACAAACAACAAATGCTGGTGAGGATGGAGGGATAAAGGTACCCTAATCCACTGTTGGTGGGAATGTAATACTGTGGAAGACAGTATGGAGATACCTCAGAAATCTGAATATAGACCTACCATATGACCCAGACATCCCCCTCCTGGGAATTTATCCAAAATAAATGAAATAAGCATATGAAAGTGTTATCTGTACTCCCATGTTTATTGCAGCTCAATTCACAATAGCTAAGATATGAAATCAACCCAGGTGCCTGTCAATTGAAGAATGGATAAAGAAATTATGGGATATGTACACCATGGAATACTACACAGTGGTTAAAAAGTGAAATCCTGGCCGGCGCCGCGGCTCAATAGCCTAATCCTCCGCCTTGCGGCGCCGGCACACCGGGTTCTAGTCCAGGTTGGGGCACCGATCCTGTCCCGGATGCCCCTCTTCCAGGCCAGCTCTCTACTGTGGCCAGGGAGTGCAGTGGAGGATGACCCAAGTGCTTGGGCCCTGCACCCCACGGGAGACCAGGAGAAACACCTGGCTCCTGCCATCGGATCAGCACGGTGCGCCGGCAGCAGCGCGCCTACCGCGGCGGCCATTGGAGGGTGAACCAACGGCAAAAAGGAAGACCTTTCTCTCTGTCTCTCTCTCTCACTGTCCACTCTGCCTGTCAAAAAATTAAAAAAAAAAAGTGAAATCCTGTCATTTGCAACAAAATGGATGCAACTGGAAATCATTATACTGAGTGAAATAAGCCAATCCCAAAAAAGACAAATACCACATGTTCTCTCTGATCTGTGAAAGAATAGAGTACCTAAAAGGTAATTTATAGAAGTGAAATTGACACTTTGAGATGTGATAACTTTGAACAGCCCTTGTCTTCACTGTTGAGGAACAGTTTTCTTTTTCTTTTTTTTTTTTTTTTTGACAGGCAGAGTGGACAGAGAGAGAGAGACAGAGAGAAAGGTCTTCCTTTGCCGTTGGTTCACCCTCCAATGGCCACTATGGCGGGCATGCTGTGGCCGGCGCACTGCGCTGATCCGAAGGCAGGAGCCAGGTGCTTATCCTGGTCCCACGGGGTGCAGGGCCCAAGGACTTGGGCCATCCTCCACTGCACTCCCGGGCCACAGCAGAGAGCTGGCCTGGAAGAGGGGCAATCGGGACAGAATCCGGTGCCCCAACCTGGACTAGAACCTGGTGTGCCAGTGCCGCAGGCGGATGATTAGCATGTTGAGCCACGGTGCTGGTCGTTTTCTTTTTTTCATACTATTTGTTGAACTCTTTACTTAGTGTAGGGTTATCTTACGTGTATAAAGTTAACTGAAAATAGATCTTAGTAAAAAATAAGAATGGGAATAGGAGAGAGAAGAGGAAGCAGGGTGGGAGTGTACACTGGAGGGAAGGTAGGGTGAAAAAAATCACTATGTTCTTAAAGTTGTATTTATGAAATGAATGAAGTTTGTATACCTTAAATAAAAGATTTATGGGGGAAATTTTAAAAAATAAATAAAATTTTTAAATGTACACTGTTGCCAATATAAATTAAATTGCAAATACTTTAATGGAATTATAAGTGTTAGAACACTGAGCACAACTGGAATACATAGCACAGTAATTAAAAGTTGATGGAAATTTTTTTAGCATCTAGAGAAATTCCATAGAACCTTATGTATTGTGAAATGCAGCAAAAGTTGTTACTCTTATTAAAAGATGTTCAATAGTCAACTTCTTTATTATTTATTTGACAGGTAGAGTTATAGACAGTGAGAGAAAGACACAGAGAGAAAGGTTTTCCTTCTGTTGGTTCACTCCCCAAATGGCCACCATGGCTGGTGCTGCGCTGATCTGAAGCCAGGAGCCAGGTGCTTCCTCCTGTTCTCCTATGAGGGTGCAGGGGCCCAAACACTGGGGTCATCCTCCACTGCCCACAACAGAGAGCAGAACTGGAAGTGGAGCAACTGGGACTAGAACCTGGCACCCATATGGGATGCCGGTGCCACAGGCAGAGGATTAACCAAGTGAGTCACAGCACCAGCCCCTCAATAGTCAACTTTTTAAAAATTTTGCCCAGATATTAGAATTAATGATACTCACTTAATGTATATCACTGTTCATTGGATTTCTCAAGGGAAAATACTAAGCATAGTTTATGAACTCAATGTCACACTTTTGTCAATGAAAAAAAATCACATTTGGCAAATACTCTTGTGTAGGCAGCCCATAAACAAGTCATAGACAAGTCAAGGTCAGTCTTGGCTTGTGGAATTCCTGGGGTGAAAAAAAGTCACCTACTCCCATGCTGAAGGAGAAGGATCAAACAAGAACACTCCGCTAAAATTAACTATGTTATGCCTGTGTTGCAGAAAGCCTAATAAGTTGCTTGCCTGTGTTGTTAACTTCTGTGTTGCCTTGAGCTGCAGCTGGTAATGTATAAAATATCGCTGAGATGCTGGAATAAACGAGCCTTGATCAGACTTTTGTCTTGGCTCCATTCTCTGCGCCCTTGTCCCTCTTTTCATTCCCACTCCCTCCTTCAGGTTCTGTTCAACTGGTACGGCTGGCCCGCATCACTCTTGAAGATGAAATTTGGGTAATGAAATTGGCATATTTAACAGATATTATAATGAAAAAACAGTGACGTATTTCAACATTCCAAAGGTATCCAAAGATTCCAAAAGGCATTATTGTTATGGCAAGCAAGGCTCAAAAGTAATTATCCTATCTATAATTTTTCCAAGATTTTTACAAAATATTGAAAAGAATATTAAAACATGTTAAAAAATAAAATGAGAATATAGTTGCATCTCACATCTCTGTCTCAAACTTTTAACCTTTACTTTTAAGAAGAGATATTAAGGGAAACATTTGAGTAGAAAATCAATTTGCTTTTTGAAACCTTCAATCAATAATTAAGATAAACTTACTATCTAAAGAAGAAAATGAATTGTTTAGTTCTTTAATATTCATTGAAGAATGCTTATGACACCTTAAATTTATTAGCATTTTGGATTAAGATAAAAGAAGCCTTTCTTTTGCTAAGTAGAGTATCTTACTGTTCCTACAACATTCACAGCAACTAGTTTGTGTTAAAGAGGGTTTTCCATTTTAATCTAGTTAAAAATTAAAGAAAGAAACAGGTTAAATGGTTCAGCAGATATACAAGTAGCATTATCTTCCTGGATTCCAGTCTGGAACATACTTATCAAGTGAGCATAACCAATTCATTAAGTAAGATCTTAACTAGTTTTTGTATTTCTTATTTTGTAACATTTTTCTGTTATATTTAAATGTTAACATTATATGTGATAACTTTGTTATGCCTCAGTGTTTACTTCAATATTAATAAAACAATAATCTAGAAAAATTCAAGCATCTTGCAATCCTTCTGGGTTTTACTTCCTACTCCTGACTCCTCCATGCTTTCAGCCTTGCATAGGTGTTCAGTGTCAGATCATCAAGGATGTGAGGAGTGCATTATGGACCATGATGGCTGTGTCATTCTCCCTATCTCTTTCATGACATTTGGTTAATCACAGCAGTCATTTGGCCAAATAGTTAAAACATTACTTGGGATGCCCATATTCCATATCAGAGTGGCAGTTTCAAGTCTTGGCTGCACTGCTGAATCTAGCTTCCTGCTATGTACACCCTGGAAGACAGAAGGCGATGACTTAAGTTGTTGTGTTCTGGCTACCTACTTGGGAGACCCAGATTGATTCCCAGTTCTGGACACTGGACTGACAAAGCTGTGGCAGTTACAGGTATCTGGGACAGTAAACCAGCATATGGAAAATCTCTACCCATCTGTCTTGCACCTTTCAAATTAAATAAATAAGTAGATAAGTAAGTAAATAATTTTTTAAAAATCATATTCCTTTTCTATTCTACTTATATTGACCCCTGGATAACAGCAACAAAATTCAACAGAGAGATAAAACTTGAAAAATGATGCTCTTATTTCAATACAAGGTACTCTGCAAGAACGAGCAGCAAGTTTTAGGTTAAAAATTTATTGGCTGTTTCATTCTCTTAAAATCAGTCAAAAAGTTATAAAACTAACTAAAGCAATTCAGGTTTAAAAAAAAGTTTTAATGTTACTACTTAAAAGAGACCAAGAGCATTAATGTGATGTACACTGATATTTAATGCTATAACTAATACTCCAACAGTATTTTTTTCACTTTGTGTTGCTATGGGAGGGCAAACTGTTGAAATCTATATATATACTAAACTGATTTTCTATATATAAAGAGAATTGAAAATGAATCTTGATGGGAATGGAAGGGGAGAGCGAGTGGGAAAGGGGAGGGTTGCGGGGTGGGGGGGGAATTGTGAGGGGGGAAGCCTTTGTAATCCATAAGCTGTACTTTGGAAATTTATATTCACTAAATAAAAATAAATAAATAAATAAAAAACAAACCAAAAAAACCCCTAACTCCTAATACAAATTTTAGGGCCAAAAGAAATAAACCAGTAAAAAAAAAAAAAAAAGAGAGACCAAGAAAGAAAATTATGCTCTTATAAAAGAAAAATGGGCAAATACCCCAAGATGGTAAGAAGGAAGCCTCTGTTTTCTCTCTCTTTAGACTGAGCATACCCTTATGACGTTTACTTTATGTCAGGCATTGTTCCAAGCACTTTGCAAATATTTTTAGTTATCACAATGAGTTATGTGATTTAGACATAATTATCTTATCTCCTCTTACCTGAGGACACAGAAAGACAGATTTAGTCCCTTTCCTAAGGTCATGTAGCTAAGAATGGGGAAGCAGTATTAGGAGGAAAACTCAGGTACATAATCACCATGTTATCTGACCTCTTTTTTCCTCTTTACAGCTCCATAAAATTTGCCAGACAATGCCAATGTACTGATTGTGCCAGTACTGTAGCATAATGGGTTTAGCCTGTGACGCCAGCATCCCATATGGCCATTGATTCATGTCCTAGCTCACCACTCTGATCCAGCTCCCATGTGCCTGGGAAAGCAGTGAAGGATAGCCCAAGTGCTCGGGCCCCTTCACCCACATGGGAAACCTAGAAAGAGGTCCTGGTTCTAGCCTGGCCCAATCCCAACCATTGCAGCCATTTGGGAGTGAATGAGTGGATGAAAGATCACTCTCTCCATCTCTCTCTCTCTCTTCCTCTATCCCTCTACCTCTCTGTAATTCTGCCTTTCAAATAAAGACTTTATATATATAAAGACTTTATATATATATATATAGAGAGAGAGAGAGAGAAAGAGACTTTATATATATATGTATATATATATATACACACACACTTAATATTCTACTTTTTTTCATTTTTTGCAGATACAATTTATTTATTTGAATACAATTTATTTATTTGAACTTCTTGATGATCTCTCATGTGCTCTCTAAGCACTTGGACCAACTTTTGCTGCTTTCCCACGCTGCTTAGCAGGGAGCTGTATCAGAAGTGGAGCAGTTGGTACTCAAACCAATGTTCAGGCCTTTCCTGGCATCACAGACACAGCTTAACCGCTATGCCACAACACTGGTCCCTTTCCACTTCCTCTTGTATAACAGTCAGTTCTCTCTAACCACTGAGCCCTTCTGTATATGAGGATACTTTATAAAGATTATGGGGAAATGGAATTAAAAGTTTATTTTGGTGCAAACATGTTTTGAAATCCAAGTATACAATAGATGCTCGTTACAGAAAAAAAAAAACGCATGAATTTCAAAAGTTTTTACACCAAAGTTTGTATCCTTTGCACATACAAAATGCATTCACAATATTCCAACAGCTGCAATATCCACTAACCCATTTCTATATCAGATGAAAATCTGGAGCCGGCGCCACGGCTCACTAAGGTTAATCCTCCACCTTGCGGCACTGACATCCCATATGGGCGCCGGGTTCTAGTCCCAGTTGCTCCTCTTCCAGTCCAGCTCTCTGCTGTGGCCCGGGAAGGCAGTGGAGGATGGCCGAAGTGTTTGGGCCCCTGTACCTGCATGGGAGACCAGGAGGAAGCACCTGGCTCCTGGCTTCGGATTGGCGCAGCGCACCAGCCATAGTGGCCATTTGGGGGGTGAACCAATGGAAGGAAGACCTTTCTTTCAGTCTCTCTCTCTCACTGTCTAACTCTATCTGCCAAATTAAAAAAAAAAAAGAAAACCTATAATCTCTTGTAAATCCCTAAATCAAAAGTGAGAATCCAGTTACTATCACCTTTTGATAAACTTCTCTAGCTGTGATCCTGTGACATGAGGCATGTTATCTGCTTCCAAATACAATGATAGACAAGCATAGGCTAGATTTTCCCATTCCAAAATGGAGACATCACAAAAAAATAAAGAAAGTGGTTCATCATAAGCAAGTCTAAAACATAGCAAGGCAAATTCTATCAGACTTTAGATCTCAAGAACAATCATTTGTGACTCAATACCCTGTGTTCACAGTCTACTGCAATGGAAGCCCTATTTTCTGGGGTCACTGGGATAACAGGATTGTTCTAAGTAGTAGCTCCTAGAACAAGGAAACTGAGAATACACATTTTCCACTTTCCTCCCAAGAATGGTAGCCTTGCCAATCTCTGAAACAACTTTCTGGGTCACAATTTCCCCTTTTCTTGAACAATAACTCAGATTAGCATTAGGACTGCTTTATTATACCTTGCTTTAGACTTCATGAAATCCAACAAGTCTGCCTTTATTTCGCTCCACATAGTTCTCTCTCAGGTGCAGGCAGAAGAGTTCCTGATGAGATGTACCATGACTCACAGTCACAATGCTCGCTACAGAAAATACTTTATCATTTTCTGTGATGTGAACAGATTGAGAATTTTCCACATCCTGAAATATCAACTCCTGTTAGTTTGACAATCCCTTCTATTTCTTTCTCCCTGCTCATATTTTACTAGGCAGCAGGAGAAATCAGGCCACATTTTCATCATATGTGTGGAAATCACATCTGAAAACTCAGCACTTAAATCATTTAGAGATTCCACAAAAGACTACAATATAATTCAGCAAAGTTATATGGCAAGAATTCTAAGTCAGTGATCTCACCAGCATTCAACATCTACATTTTCACCATAGTCTCTGAAGCAATTCTGCCTTTTTTCTAACACACACCTCAAAACTCTTCTAACCTCTACATAGTACCAAGTTCCAAGCCACATCCACATTTTGCAGATGCCACCCCACCCTTAGTACCAAAATTGCCATTAGTTTGCTAGGGCCAACATAGGAAAACATATAACACAATAGGTGTCTCACCCAATGGAACTTCTCTTTCTCATAGTTCTGAAAGCCAGAATTCCCAAAAGAAGTTGTCAGCAAGTCTGGTTTCTACTGAAGCCTCACTCCATGGCTTGCGGATGACTGCAGTATCTCTGTATCTTCACAAAACCTAGTCTCCGTGCATGCAACTACTGGGATCCTCTCCCTCTTCAAAGGCCACACCCTTTTAAACCTTTATTACCTCTTTGAATGTGTTTTCTATGAGGAGGTCATTGTGGCAAAGCAGATTAGTCTGCCACCTGTGATGCTGGCATCCCATATGAGTACCACTTTGAGTCCCGATGTACCACTTCCAATACACCCACCTGCTAATTTGTCTAGGAAAGCAACAGAAGACAGCACAAGTGCTTGGGTCCCTGAATCCATGATGGGGACATGGATAGAGCACCAGCCTCCTGGCTTTCGTCTGGCTCCATATATCCATTGAAGTCATTTGGCTAGTGAACTAGTTGAGCTAGTTGATAGAAAAGAGCCATCTTTTTATTTATTTAAATTTGTTTTGATAGTATCTCTTATCTCTAGGCTCCTGGCATCAGCCTGGTCCAAACTTAGCTGGGCAGCTGTCTGGAGAGTGAATCAGCAGATGGAAGATATCTCTGTGTGTATGTCTCTCCCTCTCCACCCCCTCTCTCTGTAACTGTGTCTTTATCAAACACTTTCTCTGCATCTATTGAGATAATCATATGGTTTTTGTTCCTCAGTTTGTTAATGTGATGTATCACATTGATTGATTTGCGAATGTTGAATCATCCTTGCATTCCAGGGATAAATCCCACTTGGTCTGGGTGAATGATCTTTCTGGTGTGTTGTTATATTAGATTGGCAAATATTATGTTGAGTATTTTTGCATCTATGCTCATCAGGGATATTGGTTTATAGTTCTCTTTCTCTGTTGCATCTTCTTCAGGTTTAGGTACTAAAGTGATGCACACTTCATAGAAGGAGTTTGGGAGGATTCCCTCCCTTTTAATTGTTTTGAATAGCTTTAGAAGAACTGGAATTAGTTCTTTAAATGTCTGATAGAATTCAGCAGTTAAGCCATCTGGTCCTGGGCTTTTCTTTGTTTGGAGTGTCTTTATTGCGGATTCAATTTCACTTTCAGTCTGTGTATATCTTTGTTGGTGATGTGTGTTTCTTGTAAGCAGCAAATAAATGGGTCTTGTTTTATAATCCATTCAGCCAGTCTGTATCTTTTAACTCAAGAATTAAGGCCACTTACATTCAAAGTGATTATTGATAAGTAACAACTTGGTCCTGTCATTTTTCTATAGAAATTTCTATTGCTTACTTCGGATTTCTTTTGTACTTCTACTGGGGGATTTTCTGCCTTCACATTCCTTCATAGTGATGGCTATCTTTCCGTGTTTTTGTGTGTAGCACATCCTTAAGCATCTTTTGTAAGGCTGGATGAATGGTAACAATTCTTTCAATTTATGTTTGTTACTACTTGCTGATTACAAAAGTAGAGAAACTGTGGGACTACACTTCACTGCCTGGAACCCACACAGAAGGCAAATTTCTAGAAACAAATGGGTACCACTGATGGACTGGTGGCCAGATACTGCAGTATCATGTTTTATTGCCGAATGCTAAAACACTACAATCATCACTCTGAATTCCTGTCAAGACTCTAAACCCTGCCACATTGCTGCCAGTCTCTCAGGACCCCCTAGAACATGATTGTTCTGAAGTAATCTTGTGATCAAGGTTGAAAAATCTTAGAAATGAACCTGTACCTTACACAGAAGAAATATTATTTGTAGGTGGTAGCCATTTTATGGTAAATGATCAGCAAGGATAGGATACACAATCATGTTCTCACACGGAACTCATGAAGCTAAGAGTTTCCCTCTAGGGACATCAGGACAACAGGCAGAAACAATGTCCACAACCAGGGCACTGGAACAGGAGACTTTAACAGTCAGTAAGTACTGCATGTATGCCCTCTCAGGGGTCCATGCACACAGGGCCACCTGGAAAGAGGGTTCCTAACTGCTAGCAACAAAAATAACTACAATAAATTCTCAGTCTGCTACATCATGGAGAAAAACCTAAAGAAACAGATGTTGTACAATGCAGAGGACACCCAAAGTGAGATTCTGAGTAGTAAGAGGAACAACCTAGGCGATGCTTTTAGAAAATGGGCGGCTCCGGCAGAGGAGACTCTCCAGTCACTTCTGCTTCCTTCCCTGCTCCTTTGCAAGTGTGAGCCTAAGTACTGTCAGGCAGGCTCAAAGGAGCCAAGGACAGTGTTTTCAAAGGACCACTGTCTCAGGAAGGGTGGACACAATGGAAGTTAGGCCAGGAAGGCAATAAGTATGCACATTATTCCAGTGATTACGCTAAATACCATGTATGCCTGGCTACTTAAAGTAATCTAAAGCCCAGGGATGAAGGGAATTCCTGATAAAATAGTATAAACAATGCACTTACCACTTTGAAAAGAATATACAGAACAGGTATCCCAAACCCCCACTAGACAA
The DNA here is from genome assembly GCF_033115175.1 of Lepus europaeus. NCBI lineage: Eukaryota > Metazoa > Chordata > Mammalia > Lagomorpha > Leporidae > Lepus > Lepus europaeus. Next base: position 74,257 of record NW_026909002.1, read on the forward strand.
AGAAGTGCATATGAACTTTTACCTTCCCTCAGAAGAACAGCAGATAGACTTCACAGTTATGCCTGGAGCTCCAGGGGAATTTAGATACCTCCCTAATGTTCTGTAGGTAACTTCACTGGCCGAGTAGAATCCTTCCCTTGCCAAACTGAAAAGGCTGGGGATGTCCACTAGGAGAAGTGATTCCAAGATTCAGTCTTCTCAGGACTATACAAACATAGTTTCAAAGGTTGTGGCTGAAGTGCCCCAGGCTTTAAGGTAAGTTGAAAATTACATGCAACTTGGATATCTTAGCTGCTGAGACAAGACTGAAAGAAACAAACGACCCTAAAGGGAGACACCTCAGAAAAGCTCAGATAAAACACTGCCAGGAAACTCAAGAAAGTCTGCTAAGGCTCCTCCTATCCATCACCTTAACTCATGCTAGACAGGCTCCGAAAGGAAACTGGGTATTGGTCCCCTTGAGTTAGTGTATGGAAACAGTTCCCTTTGAATGTGACACTTTCCCAGTATTACTAGTCCCCTGACCTGCCCAGATGTGGAAACTGAGAGAGCAGTAACACAAATAATACAGTTAGTGCAGGTGGTGACTGCTTTCTACTTGCAGTAGGTAAGGAGGCAGTGAGCAAGGAGGATCTCCCATCACCAGCACCTCACTGTAGCCCATGGTGCTGCCCAAAACCCCACCTCCTTTCCATGCTAAGAAAAACCACAGCTTCTAGGAAACCAGAAGCAGCATCAGTCAAAAATAACCACTGTGGCTACAGACAGTATCCCCACTATGGAATTAAGCTCATTAAAGTGTCATTATAATAAAATTATTGTTGTTGATTTTCCTACTCCCATCATGAACCTGAAACCATGACACATTTGAATTTTGCAAAGAGTAAGGAAATAGGCAGTACTCAAACCCCACCCCAAACTCCATCCCTTGTGAATATTCAAATAAGCTCAACCCAGTAAGCCTCTAGATCATAAAATATGACAGCCCTGAACCTCATTGAGTGCGGCTCTCTCAAGCATCCTACACTCCTCCTTGTATGCTTTTTCATTTGTGTGAAAAGAAACACTGCTTCCTTGCTGACTTTTACCCGTATCTCATCCCTGAATATAGTACTCTTTCTTTATCTTTTTCTGGTTTTGGAATTAAGGTGATGCTGGCCTCATCAAAGGAGTTTGGAAGGATTCTCTCTCTCCCTTTCAATTGTTTTGAATGGTTTAAAAAGAATTGGGATTAGAAGTAAAGCTTTGATTCATGGTGTTTACTTGGCATAAATATCCTACTATGACTAATTTAAACACCAACCCTAAGCCAATGAACATGAAGGTGGCAAGAGATATGCACCAAGCTGCTATCAGCAACCTCAAGCATACCTGTATCATATCATATTAATATGTGCACACAATCCGCCTGCTTTTCAAGCAGGGCTCTTCTACCTGAAATATACCAATAGATCTACACTGTGTTTTCTGCAAAACACACACTCAGGTATATCCTGGATACACATACACCCTAAAGCATAAAAGTATCTATTCCTACCTAAATTTTTACAGACAAAGCCCTACTTGCTCTGACTTCCCATACACAATTCCTACAAATATATATATACACTCAAAGCATGCACCTGAATACAAACATGAGCAAAAGACCCACTGACCATATACACACATTGAAAACCTTACACACAGGCTCTCTCAAATAATATGAGCAGTTGGGTCTCACACACAAAACACCAAAAATACTCACATGCAATCTTTTAATGTTCCTGGTAGATTCCTGGGCAGCCTAGTATTCCCTCACCTGCCAACCAAAGAGCATAATTAGTGTTGGGCAAACTGCAGGATCCTTCCTGTATGTTCTGGAGGTGGGACTCAACCTCATATGCTGAGATCTAATTATCAAATTAGGACTGGGGTTGCAGTGGATACTGTACAGCTAACAGTCCTAATGAATTTCCTTAGAGGAGAAAAAAACATATTGACCCTCAGTATGGGCAGAAGAGGGAAATAGAGGGCTATTCATGAAATAGAGAACTATTTCATGAAATAGTTCATGAAAGACAACATCCTATTTCTAATGAAGGAAGAAAGGGACTACAGCCTAAAACCCTGTATGTCCCTGTATAACACTCCAGTTCTTCCAGTAAATAAATCCGATGGGTCTTATAGACTACTACAGGACTAGTACAGAGCCATCAACTTAAATTGTACAGGTTTGTCTCCCTGTGGTACCCAACCTTTCCACCCTCCTCAGTAAAATTTTCCAGGACCACAAATGGTTTAGGTTGGTTGACCTAAAGGATGTTTTCTGGGCCTGCTCATTGGACCCAAAGAATAAAAACCTCTCTGCCTTCAAATAAGAAAATCCTCATATGGTTAAAAAAAATAAATAGATAGATAGATAGATAGATAGATAGATATAGATATAGATGACTGTATTGTCCCAAGGGTTCATGGAGGCATAAAACTTTTTTGGCTAAGTTTTTTAAAAAGATAATTTTTAATGTTTTAATGATTTCTTGCAAGCTGGTATATATATCCCTGCACCTGAACTCTGTTACAATATATAGACGACCTCCTGATCTCAAGGGAAAAAAGCAGATGGCCACTATGGAGCTGCTTAACTTTTTGGTAGAGAGGGGCACTGCAAGTTTCTGGACATAACCTTCAATGTGTGCACAGGGAAGTAAAGTATTTGGGGCATCTGATTAGTGACGAAAAGGCAACCTAAGCTGACAAGTCAATCATGACATCCAACTAGGAATTAGGAACACAAATTTATTATTAAAATGAGCCGAGGCATTCGCATTACTGACACGACTCGACTGTAAGAAAAACACAAGTACTGCTTTGTTCTGTCTGCTCACAACATTCCTAAGTGCCACAGGCTGTACGTAAGAACTGGAAACAGTTCCAACACGAGCCTGTCGGTACCGGACAGGCGCAGGGTTTTCCAATCCCGAGGAAGTCTGCCCAGCCTCTGCCTGAGACAGTGACGGGACACACGGAGGGTCCCCGGCGGGATGAAGGCCCCTCACGTCACGTTCAGGCATCGCCGGAGCACGGGGGGGGGGCGGCCGGGGGTAGCGCGGGCCCATGTCCGCGGTGTAAACGCTCGCGCCGCTGAGCTGCGCACGGAGGGCGCTGGGCCAGCACAGGGCAGCGTCTGCCGCACAGACCGAGGGTGCGAGCGCCCCAGAGCGGGACCTACGGGCACGTGCAGTAACTGCTGGGCACATGGCAGGTCTCAGGATCTACTACCTTTCCCCTGGATAACAGATCCGGGACGCCGCCATTGGAGCGACGAGCGTTGGCCGCACGCTCTTCCCCGAGCCTGCGCGGCTTCTAGACGCGACCTCCCGCAACGGACTCTGGGAGACGTCGAAGGCCGACGCCTGCAGGCCGAGACCCCGCCCCCCGGAACAGCGCATGCCCGCGGGGCGCGCGCTGAGGGATTCTGGGAAGTCGGCCGGGAGAGCGAAGTGCTGAGTGGTCCGGGGAGCCCGCGAGGCCCCTCTGGCGCGTTAATGCGCCCGCCAGAGGGGCCCCCGTGACCGTCTCTCCTTTAACCGAGCGCGTCTGAAACGACCACTCTTGAGTTTCTGTGTGCAAACCTGCCGTCCACGCACTTGAACTCTCGGCGAAAGACTTCACGGCACTGCACCCTAAAGCAAAGTGTCCTGCAGTTGGGTCGCGCGCTTGTGTCCTCTTTGGACTGCAGATCTTGGATTCTTGACAATGCCTTCCAGAAATACTACGTCCTTTCTTCCTAGCGCATCTGAGGTTCCAGTAAAGAACAGTCCGACACAGACTTCTAGACCTGGGAAACAGGTTCAGGCTTCTGAGTCCATTCCTAAGTTCTGTCGTATGGCATTAAGTCTACAAGCTAAATTTATTTAATATACAGATTTCCAATAAATATCAACTCATTAATATTTTCATTTAAACCTTCTGTTACCTCTCTGATTAACACTTGACCTCTGAGCCACTTACGTAGTGAAGGAATACTCTTTGCAACAATGAACCATGCCTTTCAAGTGTTTGAGTACAGTAACTGGCATCGACATCCCTGCATTATGAAGTTATTGCTTGAACACCATGTAAGGGTGCCCCTGATAAAAACAAAGTCCTAAGAAAAGTCTCAAAATCATTTCAGTTTTACAAGCCGCACTTCCAGTGTTATTTTTTTCATTCACCATGATCATGCTTAAATTGCTCACATTTATTCTCCTGAACTCCCACCTTGACGTGGTTGCACGGAGCGCCTTGCCGAGAGGATAAACACAGGTGCATATAAGTATGCATCTCATGACACAGAGGACTGAAGGCTTGAGCAACGCTCTGGCTGGAAGTCACTGCGGTTCTCCTCCCTTCCTGCACAGTGACCTGACCAACACTGTTAGTACTTGACAGAAATAGTGGCTTGGTCACTTAGGTTTAGAATTGGGAGAAAACATGGAAACAATGATGAAACTGGACAGGGCTTGAGAAATGACTCACCCTGGGACAGAGTTGGGAGAAAACCCTCCATTCTGTCCTTGGAGGGCACTGCCTCTCTCTTCAGTGGGGCTCCTTGTTCATTTTCTTCTAATTCTTCTCTGTAACGCCTGAATGTCTTAACATGAGTTCAGAAGCTTCTTAAATATCAACAGAGGTCTGTTGCAGTTACTGTTCACAGTGAGGGACTGAACTCCTGAAACTTACTCAGACACACTCCCATCTGCAGGTGCGACACTGCTGCACTAGCACAGAGTGATGAGTGTCTTCTGGGATTTTGTTGCTATCCTCTGAAGTACTCATCTGTTTTGAATAAGTTATGATTTGTAGGTAAAACTGTTAGATAAAATGCAGGATGCCAATAACATGTAAACTTCAGATAAATAATGAACAAGTTTTTACTAAAATAATATCCAAAATAGTGCACAGAAAACAAATATATTTTAAATTCATTTCATTTGTCTGAAATTCAAATTCAACTGGGCATCATTTATTTTTATTTGATAAATCTGGCCACCCAATTCTGTGTGTGTATGTATGTGTGTGCATGTGTGTATGTGTATATGTGTGTCTGTGTATGTGTGTATGTATGTGTGTATGTGTGTGTTTGTGTGTGTGTGCATGTGTGTATATGTGTGTGTGCATGTGTGTGTGTGTGAAGCAGAAAGGCAGGCAGAGATCCTTCCTGCTGATTCACTCCTCCACATGTCCTCAAATACCAGGGGTGGGCCAGGCAGAAGCTGGGCACCTGTAATTCAATACAGGCCTCCCCCATTGATGGCACAGACCCAGCTACTTGAGCCATTGCCTGCTGCATCTATGCACATTAACAGAAAGCTGGGAGGAGACACAGAGCCATAAGGGATATAAACCTCTTAACCACTAGGCCAAATGCCTGCCGCAGGGTACTTGGAATATGTGTGAGCCTAAAATAAAATAACCACACAAGTTACAAACATTCATTCTACATACCAGAAAAACTATTAACAAGAACCTAAAAGAAAGCAAAAATACTACCTAGATGCTTTTACTCAAAAATGTACACATCACAATGATTTCCTCTGGAAAAGGAAATTGGTGGTCAGGGCAGTTTGGTGAGAGAAAGACCCATCCCTACATTTCCCATTCAAGTTTTGAAATACATGAACATTTTGCATGTTACAATATTAAATGAAAATCATTAAAAGGAGACAAAATTTAACAACAAATAAACGCTGCAAGTGCACAAAAAAAGGAGGAGGTGGTATCTGGGTTAGTCACGTATCTGGGTATTGGCCTTTGATGGACGGCGGCTCTCCAGCAAAGGCTATCAAAACTCAAACTATCCTCTGGAGAATGCAGACTCCAGCAGCAGATAGCACTTGGAGATACAAGACGGAATCCTTCGTGAAGAAATGCACACACATTACCCCAACCCGCTCATCTGTTGAGATGATCTTATTTTTTTTTAATTCTGTTTATTATTTAATAAATGTGAATTTACAAAGTGCAACTTCTGTATTGTTGTGGCTTTCCCCACCACAACCTCCCTCCCTCCCGCGGTCCTCCCCTCTCCCACACCCTCTCCCATCCCGCCCTTCATCGAGTTTCATTTTCAATTACCTTCATATACAGAAGATCAACTTAGTATATACTAAACAAGGGTTTCAACAGGCTGCCCTCACACAACCGCACAAGGTATAGGGTATTGTTCGACTAGTAGTGTTTTTAAGTTTCATAGTAAAACACATTAAGGACAGAGATCCTACGTGGGGAGCATGTACCCAGTGACTCCCGTTGTAGATTTAACAATTGGCACTCTTATTTATGGTGTCAGCAATCACCCAAGGCTCTTGCCATGAGCTGTCTAGGCTATGGAAGCCCCTTGAGTTCACCGACTCTGAACTTGTTTAGTCAAGGCCTTATCACAGTGGAGGTTCCTTCCTCCCTTCGGAGAAAGGTACCTCCCTCCTTGATGGCCTTATGATCTTATTATTTAACGTGAGTTCCCCTAGTCTTCCTAAGCAAGCCTGTCCTCACACCATGTGCACTGAAATTTGATCAGAAATGACGGCCACTGTTGAATGTAGCTCAAGAGACTACCTGCACAGGTGGAAAGTAGAGCCAGTGAGAAACAGAAGTATGTTTATTGATATAAGCGGGAAAAGGGGGTACATCAATTACAGTCTTTGTGCTGGGAATCTGAGGAACAACTTTTGAATTGCCTAAAGAGCCACGCATCAGCTGTGTTGCCGCTGTTTAATTTCAAGAGAACTTAAGGTTGGTTCTGCCCTACCTCCCACTGCCCTTGTGGAAGCCCAGGTTGAACTGACACTGCTGACATTAGAGAAGGGCCTCTTAGAGATGGATCCAGATGCCTCAGGGGAAATGTGCTGATCAGGAGAAGAGATGGGAGCAGATGGGTTGATTCTTTCTAGAATCTAGAATCTCTCTGGCTGGGGCCAGGTCACGCAAGCATGGGTTTGCAGAGGGAAGGATGGGGATTGTGGTGGAGGCAGAGAGTTCAGGCACACCTGGGCCCTGCCCTTTCTTTGGCTTTATGGAGATCGACCTTGAAATGGATCTGAGGGTTCTGACTGGGTTTCCTAGATAGCAAGAGATGGGGACCTCGCCATGAAACTGCTCAGTGGAGTGGCTGCTCTTTACCAAAGCTGCAATGAGATATCCTCTCATGTGCGAGGCAGAAGCTTACCCCAGCCTCCACTACTCACAGCCTCCCTGCTTGTTCCTGCACAGTGATGGCTTCATTTAATCCTGGTAAAAAGATGTTGTCTCGGATTCAACAAGGACAGTGTTGCCATTTAGTTCAACCAACAGGAAACTTGGAATTCCCTGACTTATTCTGCATTGTTCTCCTGTAGTTGAATCTCAAGTACTCATTCCCTTCTCGTCTCATGGTTTGCCCTCAGCCCAGGACTTGCCAAAAAGATGAAGACTGTGCTCATATTGCTCACCTGTACTTCATGGACTGGCACAGCTAAGCAGCATGGTTGGTTTTCCAGATAAAGGTTAAATGAAGGCTGGTTTTCTCTCCTCTTCATCCTTTTTCTGTAAAAATTTATTTTATTTATTTAAATGGCATGACAGATAAAATACAGAGATGGACAGAGAGATCCTTCATCTGTGGCCTATAATAGGGCTAGGCCAGGCAAAAGCCAGGATTCCAGAACTCTGCCTGGGTCTCCCACGTGTTAGGCAGGTCCCCAAGTACTTGGGGCATCATCTACTGCCTCCAAGGTGCATTAGCAGAAAGCTCAACTGGCAGTGCAGTGTAGCCTGGACTTGAATCAGTGCTCTGATATGGGATGCAGGTGTCCCAAGTGGGAGTTTACCCACCCTGCCACAATAACCACCTGTTTTCCCTTTCAAGAAAGGAAGCAGAGTAGCAGACACGTAGGAAGGTTATTGTTCAATGTGAGGACGAGTCCCAGTCGGGAGGTACATGTGTATGTTGTTATTGGCTAGGGTGCACGTGGATTCTAGACAAGGATTGGCTCCAGCCAACATTGTCCCACCTGCTGCCTGGCTCACATCTGCTTCTTCTTGGGTCTCCACTTTCCTCCATTGAGAGCATAACAGAGAAGGATCCCAGCTGGTCTCCATTTCCCTCAACCAATTCTGACCTGATCTGCTAGTAACTATGAAATTCTTGGAGACATCCCCTGACGGCATTGTCACTCACCATCCCCTGGCTCTTTTCAAACCCTCTGCAGCCATTACTGTCTGTGGCAAGCACAGGAAATTCAACATCTAATTAGAGTCCCGTTCCCCGGAAACAGCTTCCTGAGTGGCTACAGGGACCACCAAGGCCCTGCAGCCGGGGCAGCCCACATGTGCCATGTGGTTTTGGAGGTGGCCCTTTTAGGGGAAGCTCTGCCCACTGAGCAGGAGTTTCAAAATCATCCTCATAGTTTGCAGAGCCCTCCCTGGGGAGAGACTGCTGTCCTGTGTTTTTATCTACTTGTGCTAGGGTGAAAAGAAAGGGTTGTATCTTTATAGAAGTGCCCATTAATGAAACCTTAGGAAGAGATGAGGGCACAGTATTATGAACCTTGAGGCTTTATCTGGATCCTTGGGGTGTAGGCACTGCTTCTGCAAGACTCTCCTGACCTGCTGCTGAGTACTGAGGGGTGAGGGGTGCAGAACTGCTGAGGAGTCAGTCCTGGTTGGTTTTTTTTTTTTTTTGACAGGCAGAGTGGACAGTAAGAGAGAGAGAGAGAGAGAGAGAGAGAGAGAGGTCTTCCTTTTGCCGTTGGTTCACCCTCCAGTGGCTGCCATGGCCAGCACGCTGCAGCCGGCGCACCGCGCTGATCCAAAGGCAGGAGCCAGGTGCTTCTCCTGGTCTCCCATGGGGTGCAGGGCCCAAGGACCGGACCACAGCAGAGAGCTGGCCTGGAAGAGGGGCAATCGGGACAGAATCCGGTGCCCCGACCAGGACTAGAACCTGGTGTGCTGGCGCCGCAGGCGGAGGATTAGCCTATTGAGCCATGGCACCGGCCCACTATTGTGTTTAAACGCACAGCTCTTAGAGGAAATACCCCACCTCTTGGCTAAGCTTCCCCATTCTCCCACCCTTCCCGAGATCCTCATCTCCCAGTCCTTGCAAAAGGACTCACAATCACAGTCTCAGGATCTGTAATCCTGGGCCAGGAACAAGGAATAGTCTGTAAGAAATCAGGTGCTGACCAGCCTCTGGCGCCAGCCCTTCTCATGGTCCTGGGCTAAGGACGGGCAAGCCTTGAGGGCATCAGCTTAGCCCTGCCTTTCTTACCTATGTCTGTTGGAGCCCTGAGAGCTCACATCACACCACCTTTGAGTAGACTGTTCCTATAACATGTGTCTCTCCTGGGACTGGACCAGAGCATGGCCTGGCTGACCCCAAGGCCCTTTTCCATCTCTCTCTGCCATTAGTTGCTGCCTAGTGCTGAGTCAGAGCCTTGATCACTCAGAGTTTGACCTGTGTTTTCCTCTGTCCCAGTTCATGGAGTTTGAGGTACAGGAAGAGATGCAGATTCAAAAGCTGGGGTGTATGAAGGGGAACCTGTGCCAGCTGCCACCTGCCCCACTGCAGCTGATTCCTCAAAGGCCTGCAACCCCTGTGGTTGTCCAGCAGCCAGGTTCAGCTTCCCATGCCATCATACAGACCATTGCAGAGGCAAAGCGAACCCCAGGATTGCTTTACTCCCCTATCTGTGCCTTTTCCTTCAAGAGAAAATGATGTTCACACAGAATGTCCCACTGAGAGCCTAGGTTCCCCAATGCTTCTGGTCATGACCTGGGTATTGATGTGGCCACATTTATAATGCCTCTGTCCAAAGACCCAACACTTATTCTCTAAGTCTAAGGGAGAAAACAGAATGTTGGTGACTGTCTCATATGTTCCATCTCTGCCTGCTGTGGGTGCTGTGGACATGTTGCCCTGGAGGAGCCCGACAATCTCATGTCCCCAACAAATGCCCTCCCTACTGTAGCTGATGTGGAGCCAGAGTTCCTGTCCTCATGCCATATTTCCCTCCAATAGACTGTGTTCCAAGGAAAGCCAGCTCCAAGGCCCTGCCTGCCAGTCCCTTGGCACAAAAACACCAGCAGTCTCAGACAAGGCATCCAAGGAGATCCCACCAGAGGCCATGAGGGAGTACATGGACATCATGGACACATTGCTGGGGCTGTTGCCCTCAGCCTCAGGGCAGCCCAGTGGACACCCAGAAGAGGACAGAATCCTGGATCCCTAGCAGGAGAAAGGGATATGTCCAGACCCAGAGCTCCTGAGTTACAATGACAAGCTGTGCTCCCAGGAGGACTCTGTCACCAAGGTGGGCTGTACAGTTCTAGGACTTGTAAGATCTGGACCATAACCACCTGGGTAGACTGGAGCAGGAAGGGACTCCAGTGCAGTAGATCCCCCTACCCTGCTGTGGACGCATGGCTTCTTGGAGTTGTGTATGTAGCATGCAGGTGCAGACACATAGGAAGGAAACAAGAGAACTAGGAACAGGTAAGGGTGCAGAGCTGGAATGAGGCTCAGCAGGGTAGTGGCAGAGCCACCGTCTCCTTCTGTGAAACCATCTCAGTGATTCTGGCCTTCCTCCCTCCTCTCAAATTCCCTGTTCTGAATCCCATGGTCCTCTTCACACCTGGGACAGAGCCACTAAGTGCCCATTTCCACCTGCAGGTGGTGGAGAAGAACCTCTCACCCTTGAATGGAGATGAGACTGTGGGGACAACCCCCAGTTACAGTGCACCCCTGTTGGACCCCAGTCCTTCTGAGTCTGTAGCCCATCAAGGTGCAGGGAGAGATGACCATGTACCCCACCTTGGGGTCAGTGCTGAGACCTCCTCCCAATGGATGTCTTCCTGGGACCCTCAGAGACACATGGACCCAGACACTCACCTATCCAGGCCTAAGGACAATGCTGTCTTCTCTGGGCACCAGAAGTATCCCTTACTGGAGGACATTAAGCCTACTTCTCCTCATGGCCACGGAGCCCCCTCCCCAAGGGGGCCCAAGAAAGCCAACAGTTTCAGAAGAGAATCCTTGGCTGATAACCCACGACCAGTGGGCATCTCCAGTGAGAACAAGGAGGAACTTCCCAGCCTCTCCTTCCTCCTGGCCTCCCAGCACCACCTGCTGCCCTTGAGGTTTGTCCAGAGCCAGTCCTCTTCCCTGCCTTGGAGCTGTGAATCCTTGCAGAGCACCAAAATCCCTCTCTAACCATGGAAGTGGTTCTCCCCCATCTGCTATCAAGTACATGAAGCGAGCTCTCCAGGGAGGCCCAGCCCCTACCAAAAAGAAGCCCTGCCCTGAGCCTGGCTTCAAGGCTCTGGAGAGCAGGCTCCAGTTCTTGTGTCTGTTGGACACTCCCAGGCTCAGAAGAGGAAATGTGACTCTTTGGTCACCAAGAGGAAGAGGAGGCAGCAGCACTGAGTCCAGGAGGGAATGTGCAGGCTTTGGGGAGTCACCCCTCTAGGTGCAGCCTAAAGGACATAGACCCTTACTGTATCCTGAACCACAAGGCACCAAAGACTCTTGTTTACCCAGTGCTGCACCTGCTGGTCCCCAAAGAGGGAGGGCAGGGTTGGCTTAGAGGGTGGGATTGGGACCATTCCTTAGGAGCATTGTTTGTTTACTTGAATAAAGCAAGTTACATAGAGAATGCTCTCTGGGCTGCTAATCCTTGCCCTGACATCAGGGGGTGAGGACAATGAGGAAAGGTGGATCAGGACTCCCTGATGGTGGGTACACAGCAGAGGCCTTCCCTGCACAGTTAGTGCATGTTTCTCATACTGCCCAAGGACACTCATCCTTTCCCCACAAGTCCAGGTCCTTCCTGATCCCCTTTTGTCATCTCTATCTCTTAACTGTCTATGCATGGGAGCTGCTTTTAAACCTTCAGACATGGGCACCATGAGCCAGTTTCTGGAACTGAGCCTGGAGATGGCACTTTCCTTAGGGAGCTTCTTTCTGTTTCCCTGAGAGAGGCCATAAAGTGGGGCTGAACACAACCCCTCTAGGCCTGGCCCTTCCTGAGTATGGGAGTCCATAGATATCAACTCATTTTCATGGGTATCTTTAATTACAAGTCACTGTGTAACCAGAAAGTGGCAGTGCCATGGATTCTTTTGCTGATTTTCATCCAGTGGTCATTCAGCGTGTCCAGCAAACAGGCATTACTGGGCTCTCCACTGCCTTGTAAGTGTCTCCAATAGGTACACCATGATTAGGTTCCGTGTATGATGTTGTAGCAGATTTTTCAAAGGCCCTGAGCCTTTGAACTAGTGCTGGAGAGTGAGGCAAGACTAGACCACAGCAGCCCAAGCCACTGGCAATAAAGCTGCAGAAAGAGCCTAGAGGGAATCTGGCTTAGAGACCTGTGAAGGATAGTGTACCTGCCAAACTAGAGGAGAAAAAAAGGAGGGACATGTTTCTTTCTCCGCAATCACCCTGCAATGGCATCCTGTAACAACCTGATAAAGAGCAGGTGCCATTTTGGACATATGTAAGAGCTGCGACAGCTCGTGTCTGCACCAAGCAACCAGCAGAATGAAGACTCCTGAGTCTGGTGGGGGAGAACTGACAGGGGGCTGGATGCTTGTGACAGTGGGAGGCTTGTGTGCTGGGACTGTGAAAAAACTGAGGTTGGTGGCCAGTGCCGTGGCACAGTGGGTTAAAGCCCTGGCCTGCAGCACCAGCATCCCATATGGGTGCCAGTTCTAGTCCCAGCTGCTCCTCTTCCAATCCAGCTCTCTGCTATGGCATGGGAAAGCAGTAGGAAGATGTCCCAGATCCTTGGGCCCCTGCACCCTCATGGGAGACCTGGAGGAGGCTCTTGGCTCCTGGCTTCGGATTAGCACAGCTCCGGCCATTGAGGCCATCTGGAGAGTGGGCCAGCGGATGGAAGACCTCTCTCTCTGTCTCTACCTCTCTCTGTAACTCTTTCAAATAAATAAAATAAATCTTAATTCAAATGAATCACTTGCTCTTTCCTCTCCTGTCTTCTTTTTACTGAAAAAAAAAAAAGTGGGCCAGCGTTGTGGTGTAGCAGGTAAAGTGATGTTGGCATTCTATGTGGGTACAGGTTCATGTCCCGGCTGTTCCACTTCTAATCCAGTTCCCTGCTAATAACCTGGGAAAAAAAATGGAAGATGGCCCAAATGTTTGGGCCCCCTCCACCCATGTGGGAAACCAGGATAATGTTCTTGGCTCCTGGCTTTGTCCTGGTCCAGCTCTGGCTGTTGTAGCCAACTGGGGAGTGAACCAGCAGATGGAAGATCTCGTTCTTTCTCTATTTTTCCTATTCCCTCTGTGACTCTTTCAAACAAATAAATAAATCTTTAAAAAATAAGTATTTATCTAAGTAATTCACACATATGATTTTTTTTTAAATTTTTATATTGACAGGTAGAGTTACAGACAGAAAGACAGAGAGAAAGGTCTTCCTTCGTTGGTTCACCCCACAAATGGCCACTATGGCCAGTGCTATGCTGATCCGAAGCCAGGAGCCAGGTGCTTCTTCCTGGTCTCCCATATGGGTGCAGGAGCCCAAGCACTTGGACCATCCTCCACTGCCTTCCTGGGCCACAGCAGAGAACTGGACTGGAAGAGGAGCAACTGGGACTAGAACTGGCACCCATATGGGATGCCGGTGCCACAGGCAGAGGATTAACCTAGTGTGCCATGGCACCAGCCCCTCACACATGTGAATTTAAAGCCAACTAGCATGGAAGAATTTATAAAGAAACATAGCAAGCCATACCTCATCTCCTTAGCCCAAGTCTTTTCTATCCCCTCAGTTCCATTCACTCCAGCCCCAGCATGGGGGAACACTTTATTTCTACTTCAGTTCTTCTTGCAATTACTTTTCTTATATAACTAATATATAAATATTTCTAAAGTAATGTGAACATTTATCTACTAACTTCTATGTTTACTCACTTTTGCCATGGTAGATAAAATTAGAATATATAAAATTTTAGGTAGGTAAAATTTGGTAGACTCTCATCTCCTTTCTTTACCCCGTCACTATATTCTCAGTTAACCCCTAGTCTTGTGAAGTTCATCCTTTTTCAGATATCACTCTCTTCCTTGCTGCCACAGTGCTTTGCATCTCATTTTGAATGTGTGCTACCTTCTACTTTGTATTATAGCCACGCTTAAATATGTGCATCTCCCGTCCTAAATAGGTGGTAACAGCCAGGAAGTTGAGTTTGCATTCTTCTTTCTCTGCACCCTTCAGGGTCAATCCCAGAACCTGAGGCATAGTGCACACTGAGTCAGTATCGTGAATTTAACCATAAGATAAAACATTTGCCCTACCTAGAAGTTTAGTGCTGTTACGTCATTACTAGAGTCAAGTCTTCCTTTTCTAAGGTGATTTTGTAACATTGTGAAGAAGAGTAAACGTGGAAGGAGCTGGACCCATCATCTTGGAGACACTTTCCAGGGCCTTGAGTAAGATTCCTAATGACTTCACTTCCATTTTTTCATCAGTAAATAATATCCATGCACCAGGTTGTGGTGAGAATCAAATGCAAGGATGAAGAGAGTATTATGTTGATTCCTTATATTTAAAACAACAAAGCCACCCACTTTATGCTTTTACATGGACTATAAAGAAAAGCAAAAATAATTTTTAAATAGAAAACTTCATTTTTAGTTTATCTGGGGCAGGAAGATTTCTTTTAAGATCAGCCTAAGGATTTTTTATGGAGGAAAATTGTATTCCTGTTGTTTGACACTTGAAGAAAGAAAATTCAAAGCTTTAGTATTATTTCTCTATTCTTATTTGTTGATGAGAAATCAGTATTATTTCCAGCATTCCAGGCTTTGAAGGAATTTCAAACTTTATCTTGATTTGGTGGCTAAGAAACAAATTTCCAAAGGCAGATTTTCTAAGCCCTTGTCCAGCTCTTGCCATTAGAAAAGTGTGAGCTACTGTTCTTTCAAAACTAATTAAACCTTAAATGTATAACCCACTCTCAATTACTAAGGTTAATGGGACTACACGCATGCATAATTATATCTTACATTATATAGTGCTTTTAACTTCTTCAAAGCACTTTTTACTGTATTGCATATATAAAAAAAGATGTATTTTTTAACGCTGACTTATTCTGATTTTACTCCATTAGCAGATCACTTGGAGCAGGTGTTGTGGCATAGTGACTTAATCCACAGTTTGGGATGCCACCAGCATCCCATATCAGAGAGCCAGTTCAAGCCCCAGCTGCTTCACTTCTGACCCAGCTCTCTACTAATGCACCTGGAAAAGCAGCAGAAGATGGCCCAGGTATCTGGACCCCTGCTACACATTCTGGAGACCCTGATGGAGTTCCTGTCTCCCAATCTCAGGCTGGAGCTCCAGCTACTGTAGCTATTTGGAGAGTGAATTAGTGGATTGAATATTTATTCTCTCTCTCTCTCAGTAAATAAATAAACCTTTAAAATAAATAGATCAAATAAAATAGCTTCCTCTCCCCAAGGTACTCACAGGCACATCCCCGTGTACTTTCTAGTGCTTAGTTCTACCTGGAATTACCTTGTTTGTATATTTCTGTTCTTGTTTATTGTCTGTTTTCACCATTTGGTGATGGTAGCAACACTACCTGAGTTGTTTACTGCTACATCAGTTGATTTTGTTGTGAGCGATGCCTGGCACACAGTAGGTGCTTGCTGATGCTTGCTGAATCAATGACGAGAACAAGGATTCTATAAATACTCTCACTTATACATATGTCCTCTGCCTTGTCATCTCTTTCTGGCTCTTCTTGATACAGTCAGTCATACAGCTCCTTCTCTCAACTTACGCTGGAGCTAATGATCTACTTTGTAGATGGCACAGGCCCTTGGCTTCCTCTTACTACAAAGCTTTCAGTCATTTCTTGCCTTTCATTGAGAAAGGTAAAAATGAAAGTAACACAATGAAAGTCCTATTAGGCAATTTTATTAGCTCTAATAGCTTTGGAGAGGTACAAAGTTGAATTATTGATTTCAAAGTTTTTTACTTTATTTGTAGATTTGTAAAAATCCATCATTTGGCAAGGACTTCTAGCATATAGAGAAAGAGAAAAAGCTCTCGTGGGTTAGAAAAAAACAGTCCTCTGCTTCCCCAAATTAGGACCACTGGCACAGGAGCATGGATTAGGAGACTTCAAAGGATATCAGTTGGCAAGAATGTTTGCAGGCCAGCTCTCTGCTATGGCCTGGGAAGGTAGTGGAGGATGGCCCAAGTGCTTGGGCCCTGCACCCGCATGGGAGACCAGGAGAAGCACCTGGCTCCTGGCTTCAGATCAGCGCGATGCGCTGGCCGCAGTGGCTATTGGAGGGTGAACCAACGGCAAAAAAGGAAGACCTTTCTCTCTGTCTCTCTCTCTCACTATCCACTCTGCCTGTCAAAAAAAAAAAAAAAAAAAAAAAGAATGTTTGCAAATATATACACACTCACAAAGGAGGGATGCAGAAGTGAGCTATGAGAATGATCATCAGAAATCTGGAAAATGTTTTGTTGACTATAAAATCCTGACATAATGATCACAGTTCTTATAAAAAGATGAAACACTCGGGCCGGCATTGTTGTATAGCAAGTAAGGCCACCACCTCTGATGCTGGCATTCATATGGGCGCAGGTTCAAGTCCCGGCTGCTTCACTTCTGATCCAGCTCCCTGCTAATGTATGTGGGAGAACAGCGGAGGATGGCCCAAGTAGCTGGGCCCTTGCCCTGACATGGGAGACCAAGAAGAAGCTCCTGGCTCCTGGTTTTGGCCTGGCCCAGCCCTGGCCATTACAGCCATTTGGGGAGTGAGCCAGTGAATGGAAGATCTGTCTCTCCCTCTCTCTCTCTCCATAATTCTGCCTCTCAAATACATAAAGTAAATCTTTAGAAAAAAAAGTGAAATGTATGTTTAATATTCGCAGTAAGTCCAGGACAAAATTTCATTCTCCCTGCAAGGTTCCATGCTGTCCACCAGTGAGCATCTGGAAGTTGCTCATTCTACAACAGTCACTGAACAGCTGCCCCAGCAGACCCCAATCCAGAAGTTGGAGGGAGCTATCTGGTGTTGAGTGGTGAGGAGAACCAGTTTTAATCCTCTTCAAACTACCTATGAGAATGGGATAGATGCTTGCAGCAAGGTAGGTTCTCCAAGAACCTGAGATCTTTTTATTTATTTATTTATTTCAAGATTTGTTTACTTGTTTGAAAGTCAGCATTACAGAGACAGGTTGAGAAACACGGAGAGAGAGATCTTCCATCCACCAGTTCACTCCTCAGATGGTTGCAACGGCCAAGGTTGGACCAGGGCAAAGCCAGAAGCCAGGCTCCTGGTCTCCTACATGGGTGGCAAGGCCCCAAACACTTGGACCATCTTCAGCAGGGAGCAGAATCGGAAGTGGAGCAGTTGGGACTTGAACTGGAGCCCATATGGGATGCCAGCTCTGCAGGTGGAGGCTTTATCCACCATGCCACAGCGTAGCCCTGAGAACACAAGATCTTTGAGAGAGGAATGGCTGTTTTCTGCAGCAGCTTTCTTGTGTCCCAGTCTCTCTAAAACTTTCCTGATTACACTCAAGACCCATGCTGTGTCTAATTTTGGTTTTATTTTTCTGCCCATAGATCTTAAAATAGCTGTTTATTTCAGAGTAGTACTTTAGACCTTGAACCTGAAACATCTACATGTTATTTTTAAAACTGATTTCTGCATTTCTGTCCTCATCATTAAAGTAGGTATTGTTTAATGTTCATTCTTGAGTAAATACTTATTATAATTATAAAATTGTGTATTTCTGCAATAATGATGAACCTAGAAATTTGAATATTTTCAAATTTAATCATTTCTAAGACAAAATTTGAAACCTATCCCTGTTTATTGCACTAGTGTTATTTATGCTTGTATCTTATTTTGTTTGTTTTTCAGGTAATATATTTTTAATTTACATTAGAGTCAAGGGCTTTATGTCTCTCCTAAAGAGTTCAACAAATAAAAAGTCAAAATGCCATAGACCAGCAGGAAAATAGGCAAAGGCTACAAACAACCACCAAATGAAAAGAAGTTCAGCTTCACTTATATGAAATAATGTTTAAAATAGTCAGAAAGTCATTAAAACCATACAATTATATATTTCCTGTCAACTTTTTTTGGCAAAGATTTAAAACAAAGTTTGATGACACACTGTATTTGCAGAAAACTGGCTAAAGGTGTTAGAATACTAGAAGACAGAGAGGTAGGCCCTACACTGTGCCTTACAATAATGAATGAATGTTCTTTTTGTTTCTTAAAAAACAGTACCTTCTAGAATATTCTGTGGCAATATTTGGAAATCACCTTTATAAAAACTGAAAGCATGCAAAGCAAAAAGATAAGTTTTACCATCCTCAGAAGCAAACATTTTGCTCTATTTGGAAACTGAAGTATTATTTTACAGGAGAGATTCGAGCCAATGTCTCAGTTTACTCAAGGCTTCGTATGCATCCAATGTTGATCACACTTCAATGTGCAGAAGAAAAATTCCGGAATGACACTTTTAGTATTATCGCGGTGTAACCATTTCTCAAGTATTAGGGTAGGCTCAACTAATGTAACCAAGAAATCCCAACATGGATATGCAATGGCTTAGCCACAGCAGAAAGACACTGCTCGCTCACCTAGCAGCCCTGCTCCATGGGATGCAGGTGTCTCTTCTGCAGGCAACTCTGGGACCCAGGCTCTTCCATCTTGTAGCTAGGGTCTAGGGCCTTGCTGTCTGCACACAGGTGGCCCAAGTGGAAAAAGGTATGCACCTGTTTCTGTAAAGCCACTTCTGAGCCACCAGTCCAGTTCTAGGAGTTTCTGCTATGTCGGCTTCAGTAACTCCCATGCTTCCAGCTATTTGTGAGGCCTATTCTCTGGGAGAAACTTGCTCAGCTTGGAATTTTGCTTAGCCTCTTTCTCTGTAAGATGTCAGTCTGGAAGAGTGAGTTTGTTGGTGAACTGGGATATAGGAGGTTTACATCAAAGAGCTTGTGGGAAATGCGTAGTATAAAAAACTGCGCTTGGATTTCTTTCTTTTTTTTTTTTTAGATTTATTTATTTTACTTGAAAGTCAGAGTTACACAGAGAGAGGAGAGTCAGAGAGAGAGAGAGAGAGAGAGAGAGAGGTCTTTCATCTGATGGTTCACTCCCCAATTGGCCGCAATGGCTGGAGCAGCGCTGATCCGAAGCCAGGAGCCAGGAACTTCCTCTGGGTTTTCTACATGGGTGCAGGGGCCCAAGGACTTGGGCCATCTTCCACTGCTTTCCCAGGCTGTAGCAGAGAGCTGGACAGGAAGTGGAGTAGCCAGGTCTCCAACCAGCGCCCACATGGAATGCCAGCACTTCAGGCCAGGGCGTTAACCCGCTGCACCACAGTGCTGGCCCCTGTGCTTGGATTTCTAATTTGAAAACATTTTTATTAGTTGAAAGGCAGAGAGACAGACACACAGAGGTCTTCCATCCACTGGCTCATTCCCAGAATGCCTCAACAGCAAGGGCAACAATGATGGCTCAGGTTAGTTGGGTCCCTGCTACAGAACACCTGTGGAACAGTTGCTGGCTTAGGCTCTACTGTTTGAACCACAGGTGAAATGGCACAGAGACGCAAAGCCTAGTCTTTTCTAGGCTCCAGCCAAACATCCTGATAAGCTGGTTCAGGATTAATCTACTGCTTTCCCTCAGGGAAAACAAACAGATGAGCCTTGTAAAAATACAAAAATTAGCCACATGTAGCTCTGGAGGAAGCCTAGAGTGTTAGTAAAGTGGCTTTGCCATTGGGTTTTGAAATCTTTGCTGTAAGAGCTGGCTCTGGGGGCTGGTCTTGTAGTATGGCTGGTTCAGCCACCACGTGCAACACCAGCATCCCTTGTGGTCACCAGTTCCAGTGAGTCTCGGCTGCTCTACTTCTGATCCAGCTCCCTGTTAATGTGCCTGGGAAAGCAGTGGAAGATGGCCCAAGTGCTTGGGCCCCCGAACCCACATGGGAGATTTGGAGGAGGCTCCTGGCTCCTGGCTTTGGCCTGGCCCAGCCCCAGCCATTGTGGCCATTTGGGCAGTGAACCAGCAGATAGAAGCTCTCTGTTTCTCTCTGCCTTTCAAATAAGTAAATAAATCTTGTAAAAATTCCGAGTCAGAACTCAGGACAAGGACAGGGCTCCAGGTCTGATGTGCAACTGGTAGGTGCTGGTTTGGCGCTGTTCTGATTGTTCAGACATCTGCTGTACCCATAGTTACTGAGACTCCCACCAAAGATCACTCTCTCAGACTTAGGAATAAGGGCTCCTGACCTCAGCGGAGAGCCTCCTTTAAGCCATATTTTGATAGAATGCTTTGGCCTTGGGAATAAATGTCCCTCTCCTCCGCCCCATGGGTTAAGAGTCTGCACCCCCAGGATTGCCACACCTGCACCACTGATGATAAAGGAAGTATGTGTGCTCTGTACATGATAGGATGGCCCAACCTCCACGGAGAATTAACAGATAAAGTTGGAACGTCTCCAATTCAGTGGAACTCTCATTTTGATTGGCACATAATTTGAGAATCTATTTCTCAGTAATTTTAGTGTAAGTTCGATGATTTAACAAGATGCTCATTGGGAATCTATGTGCACTTTATTCAATAGTAAGTTTTAGAGGCTGGTGCCATGGTGAAGCAGATAAAACCTCCATCTGCAGTGCCAGCATCCCATATGGGCACTGGTTCGAGACCCAGCTGCTCCACTTCCAATCCACCTCTCTGTCGTGCCTGGAAAAACAGTAGAAGATGGCGCAAGTCCTTGGGCCCCTGCAACTGCACGGGAGACCCGGAAGAAGCTCCTGGCTTTGGATCAGCTCAGCCCCAGCCATTGCGGCCATTTGGGGAGTGAACCAGCAGATGGAAGACCTCTCTCTCTGTCTCTCCTTCTCACTGTAACTCTATGTCCCAAATAAATAAAATAAATTTTTATAAAATAGTAAGTTTTATATTTAGATTTTTAATTTTTTTAGAGAATAAACTACATAATATAAGGCAATAGTTCCAAAATACCAGTCCACACAGCTCTCTTTCCATTTTCTTTCTTTTTTTTTTTTTGATAGGCAGAGTGGACAGTGAGAGAGAGACAGAGAGAAAGGTCTTCCTTTTCTGTTGGTTCAACCCACAATGACTGCTGTGGCCAGCGCATTGCGCTGATCCGAAGCCAGGAGCCATTGAGCCACGGCGCTGGCCAAAATAATAAAAATTGATGTTAGCTATAATCATTATTTCATAAGAGAGCTTAAATGCCAAGAAGCATTAAGACATTGTCCTTTAAATTGGATTAATTGGATTTGAAATTGGATTTAAATTGGATTAATTAATACTATATAAATTTTACTTGTTATTTTTCTCTTCTCTTCATAGAAATGGAAGGAAGCTGGTGCCGCAGCTAAATGGGCTAATCCTCCACCTGTGGTGCTGGTATCCAAGGTTCTAGTCCTGGTCGGGGCACCGGATTCTGTCCCTTTTGCTCCTCTTCCAGTCCAGCTCACTGCTGTGGCCAGGGAGCGCAGTGGAGGATGGCCCAAGTGCTTGGGCCCTACACCCGCATGGGAGACCAGGAGGAAGCACCTGGCTCCTGGCTTCGGATCAGCGCGATGCACCGGCTACAGCACTCCAGCCATTGGAGGGTGAACCAACGGCAAAAGGAAGACCTTTCTCTCTGTCTCTCTCTCTCTCACTGTCCACTCTGCCTGTCAAAAAAAAATTATTATTTTTATATACTTGGCAAATAAGAGTTTCCTGCTTTATATCCATTCTGATAATTCAAGTTGAAATAAAATTTTCATGGCCTAAAAAATATTAAGAAATCTGAGTTTCCTTCACCATCCTAAGGCATGCATCATTGCCATTTCATTATTCACAAAATGGTTAAAAATAACACACACACACACACACACTTGCACACATATAAAATCCATTGTTCTGGCTATGAAAATACCAGTTCCAAGTTCTAGATATTTACCAGAAATATTGATATCAAGGCAGAAATAAAGATGCTAAGGTTACCTGTGGGAAAAATTCAGAACTCATCTTTTGCTGACCAATTCTCTCACTGACAATGATCAGAAAGGGTTGGATGGAATATAGAAAAGTTCGGCCGGTGCCATGGCTTACTTGGTTATTCCTCCACCTGTGGTGCCGGGCTCTAGTCCCAGTTGCTTCTCTTCTAGTCCAGATCTCTGCTGTGGCCTGGGAAGGCAGTGGAGGATGGCCCAAGTGCTTGGGTCCCTGCACCTGCATGGGAGACCAGGAGGAAGCACCCGGCTCCTGGCTTCGGATTGGCGCAGCGCAGGCCGTAGTGGCCATTACGGGAGTGAACCAATGGAAGGAAGACCTTTCTGTCTCTCTCTGTCTATAACTCTACCTGTTAAATAAAAAAAAAAAAAGAATATAGAAAACTTCTCAGGGCCGGCATTGTGGTATAGTAGGCTAGGCCTCCTACTTCAAAAAGCTTAATGAAAAAATGTATATTATGTAAAACTATAGGTTTCAAAAACATTTGCACCAAAATAAATTTTTCATTTAATTCTATTACCCATGAATCTTTTTGAAGTACCCTTGTATTCCCCAACACAATGGTAACCCAGTCCCTGAATTCTAGGCAGGGATCTGCTGTGTAGGTAGACTGGGAGAGCACTCCTACCAAAGACACGATGGCTGATGAAGAAGAATCTGTTTCTTTTGGAGCTTATGGTGGAAAGTCTGTGGGAGGAGAAGGACACCTGGTTACCTGTCTTGCTGGGAATAAACCCAGACTAATTTTAACAACTGGTAAAACATAAACCACAGGAGAACCTCTTTTTAAAAAATATTTCATGTAGTTAGTTGAGAGGTAGAGTTGGAAATAGGGAGAGAGAGAGAAAGAGAGAGAGAGAGATCTTCCATCCACTGGTTTACTTGCCAAATAGCCACAATGGCTGAAGCTGGGTCTATCTGAAGCCAGGAGCCAGGAGCCTCCTTAGGGTCTCCCACGTGGGTGCAGGGGCCCAAGGACTTGGGCCATCTGCTACTGCTTTCCCAGGCCAAAGCAGAGAGCTGGATCAGAAGAAGAGCAGCCAGAACACAAACTAGCACCCATATGGGATGCCAGTGCGACAGGTGGAGGCTTAGCCCACTGTGCCAGCGCTGACCCCAAAGAGTCCCTATTTCACTGGCCATCAATAATGGATTGGGTGAGGAGAGCTGGGATGAATGAAAAACTGGAAACCGGGCATTGTTTTTACTGCTTTATGCCTTGCCACATCTACCTTCAGCCAGGAACATACGAGAGCTACTAATACAATAGGACCTTTATTAGTGAGGCATTTTTAAAAAACAGTAAATCTTTTTTGACAACTCAATTTATTGTACATACTAAAATTTGCAGTGTTTGAGAAATCATTAATCACTAAAATGGCATATTGATTTTGCTGTGGAATGACTTCAGCATTCTTAAACATGGACATTTTGTCTTCATCATGTGGATTGCACTTTCAAAAGATAAGAGGGTTGGACAGAAGAGAATTTCATTTCTAGTGTAAGAGAAAGGTGTAACTGCCATCAACTTTGAAATTCAAAATTGCCTTCAGCTGAAGCAACTCTCATTCAAGCCACACACTTTCTGACTAGTCACCCTCCCGTTGGCTAGCATACAGATTTCTAGGAGATAGAGAGAAAGCTGGATTTGCATACAAATGTTGGTACACATTCCAAATTTAGTTGTCTAACATGGGAAAGCTGCCTCAGGGGTTGACAAAACATATTTGAATAATGGAGTCTTGGGGTTGGGAAAAGACCTTGTGCCTGATGTTTGCAGTGCATTCTAAAAATAACTGCAAGTTGTTCTTTTGCAAATTGATAGTTAATGCAAACATTTCAACAAAACTTTGAGTCTCATTCAACCTCCTACATTAAGCTGATTATTGCTCCGTGGCATCATGGTTCATGAATTTGTTCAACAAATTTAATAGGGGCCAAGTGCACTGTTCTAAGTAAACAAACATATACATGAGAGGGAATGCCATGTCATCTTTAGCTGGATTGGAAGTAGAGGAGCGGGGACTTGAACCAGTGACCATATGGGATGCTAGCACTGCAGGCAGTGGCTTTAGCTGCTACGCCACAGCACCAGCCCCACCATGTCATGTTTTTACTCCCTGCTATTGCACCTGGAAAAGCAGCAGAGGATGGCCCAAGTGCCTGGGCCCCTGTCACCTGGGTGGGAGACCCTGATGAAACTCCTGCTCCTGGCTTCGGTCTGGCCCAGGGCTGGCGGTTGTGGTCATGTAGGGCATGAACCAACAGACAGGAGACCTCTCTCTCTCTTTGTAACTCTGCCTTTCAAATAAATCAGTAAATCTAGAGAGAGAGAGAGAGAGAGAGAGAGAGAGAGAGAGATCACTATTTCTGTGACAGTTTTATCTCCATTTGAACGTGTCTCACTGTAAGAGAATTTTTCCAGTATCACTTTTTCCCAATGATTGAACACATACACTGATTACAAGGAGTCCTACACACTGGCATCTGCAGTCCTGGTTCTCTCTTCACAGATAGAAAACATCCAATGTAGCGCTCATGTAACGGTCTTAGTCGGTTTTGTGTTGTTAGGATAAAATAACCCAAGGCTGGGCAATTTATTTATTTATTTATTTATTTATTTATTTATTTTTAAAGACCTATTTTTTATACATTTGAAAGAGTTACAGAGAGAGATAGAGACAGAGAGAGGTCTTCCATCCGCTGGTTCACTCCCCAGATGGCCACAGTGGCTGGAGCTGCACCGATCCAAAGCCAGGAGCCAGGAGCTTCTTCTAGGTCTCCTGCACGGGTGCAGGAGCCCAAGAACTTGGGCCATATTCTGCTTTCCCAGGCCACAGCAGAGAGCTGGATTGGAAGTGGAACAGCCGGGTCTCAAACCAGCACCCATGTGGGATGCTGGCACTTCAGGCCAGGGTGTTAACCTGCTGTGCCACAGCACCAGTCCCATGGGTAATTTATTTCTAAAGGATTCACACAGTTCTCGAGGTCTAAGAGCATAACATCATGACTTTGTGGCTTCTTGAGAGGGTGTACGTCACATCATAGTGGAGAAGTGGAGAAGGGAAGTGGACCCGTGCAGAGGAGCAGGTGCAAAAAGCAGAGGCAAAGAGGGAGGCTGCCAGGCTGGCTGCAGAACAACCCACTGTGGGGGTAGACTCATCCAGTCCTGAGAGACTAAATCCCTCTCAGAGACCTACTCAAGAAAAACATCATCCACTCCTGAGGGAGGGGTGCCTGTGACTTAATCACCTCCTGCACCCCTTGAAGGTTCCACCCCCTCTCAGCAGTGGTACATTGGGTGCCAGGCTGAGATACACTGTATACAAACCCCAGAACATTGAAGGAGAAGGGGACAGGCTCCCTATTATGAGTCTGCAGTGGACTTCTATTTCAGTTCTTCCCTTGTCTCCTCTTCCTTCGCCACAGCCCAAATTAGAAGAGCTAGTACTAGAGTTGTCATTCACCAGGTAGGATCACAGGCCAGTAAGTCCAAACCCAGTCACTGACTGCACCTCTCTCTCTCCCACTGGTGCAAGGGGCTGATCCTTACCACCCGCAGTGAGATGCAGAAGGGAGAAGAGACTGTGCCTTGACATAAGAATGGTGTCATAGGGGCAGACACTGTGCGCAGCGGGTTAAAGCCCTGCCTGTAGCGCCAGGATCCCATATGGGCACCGGTTCGAGTCCTGGCTGCTCCACTTCCAATCCTGCTCCCTTCTATTACACCTGGGAAAGCAGTGGAGGATGGCCCAAGTCCTTGGGTCCCTGCATTCATGTGGGAGACCCAGAAGAAGCTCCTGGCTTCAGGTCAGCTCAGCTCTGTCTGTTGTGGCCATTTGGGGAAAGAAGCAGCAGATGGAAGACCTCTCTCTGTCTCTGTCTCTCTCTCTCTCTCTCTCTGTAACTCTGTTTCAAATAAATAAAATAAATCTTTTAAAAAGTGTCATATTCCTGGCTTTGATATAAATGTCTATTTCATGGTTTTAAATTTTATTTTTCTTCATTTATTTATTTGGAAGGCAAATGCAGAGAGAGAGAGAGCGAGAGAGAGAGAGCACTTCCATTTTTAGTTCATTTCCCAAATGCCCACAACAGCTGACTCTGAGTCAGGCTGAAGCCAGGGACCCGGAACACACTCCAGGTCTCCTACATAGTTGTCAGGGACCCAAGGACTTGGGCTGTCACCTGCTGCCTCCCAGGGTGTGCATTAGCAGGAAGCTGGGTCAGAAGCAGAGGAACTGAGACCCAAAAGCACTCTGATACGGGATGCAGGCACCCTGAGCAGTGTCTTAGCTCTGCCTGACTCACGCCCCTGTTTCATGGTTTTATGCTGATGTGGATGAAGGGGTATTACTTTTTTTTTTTACTCCAGGCTCTTATCATGCACAAAGATAGGCATGCAAAGTGATGAAATTCATGTGAAAGGTTTGAGAAAGTGAACATGCACACAGACATGGGAGCATGGATTGCCCCACACAGAGAAATATCAGTCCTGAGTAGGCAGTGGGCCAGAAGACTTATCTGAAAAGAGAAGGGGTGGAGGAGGGGAAACAGAGAACATCTGGGAGCCCCTCCAGTGGAAGAGAGAGCCCCCCTCCCATTGTTGGCCTCCTTGGGGGAGGGGGAAGGTAAGAGTACCTCTCCAGGTGTGAAGCCACCTGGGAATTATATGGCACCTCTGCAAGTTCCACGTGGAGCTCAATGGCTCAATATTCATGTTTTTCTTTTTCTTTTTTTAAGATTTATTTATTTATTTGAAAGAGTTACACAGAGAGAGAAGGAGAGGCAGAGAGAGAGAGTTCTTTCATCCATTGGTTCACTCCCCAGTTGGCCACAACAGCTGGAGCTGTGCCAATCTGAAGCCAGGAGCCAGGAGCTTCTTCTTGGTCTCCCAAGGGGAGACCGAGGACTTGGGCCATCTTCTACTGCTTTCCCAGGCTATAGCAGAGAGCTGGATCAGAAGTGGAGCAGCTGGGTCTTGAACCGTCATCCACATGGGATGCCGGCACTGCAGGAGGTGGCTTTACCTGGTATGCCACAGACCTGGCCCTGAATAGTTGCTTTTCTATGGCTGTAAAACCCTAAATTGTGGCTGTGTTCTACAAGGACAGCGATGACAACAATGACCTCAAAAGAACAAAGAGCAGAAGGCTGTTTGAACTGCTGGTTGCTCCCAAGGTGCACCTATTGACCCATGGCCCTTGCCCACCCTTAGCTGCACCTGTTGTTCTAATCATTCTGTTTTCATATCTCCAGGTTCACTTGGTTTACTCACTTTCAGACATGTTGCCTTTGGCATTGTCTAGTTTCTGTTGTTTTCTCTTAGTTTTAATAACTTGTTTATTTTATTTTCCCTTCTACGGATCTTTGGTTTTTAAAATTAAAATCATGCCTGGCTTTTACCATGTCTTATGTTTTTGTATCTCTTCCGTCATCTCAGCTTTCATTATATATCACTTTCATCTTGCTATTTGGGCTTTTGAATCTGTTATGAAGATCCTCCGGGAACCCTGGAGTTGGTAGGAAGGTTATTTTAAGCCAGAGACATTTGAGATTCAACAGATGCAGACAGAAACCTTGGGATTTCTTTTATCTGTCTACAGGCTGCAACTTCTGGGGAGCAGAGCTGCAATACATTCCCTCCTGTTGGAGTGTCAAGGCCAGGAACACAAAATGCTACTTACACCTGCATGAACAAACATCTTCATAAACGTTCTTATCTCCAAACAAACCCTATTTATTCTTCCCCTGGAAGCCATTCTTCTGCCTCCTTTTGACCATCTTTGAAATATAAGTTCCTAACTTTAACCACTGGATGAAGTAGCTGATTTTTTTGACAGCTGGTTTGAATCATGGCTATGCACTCTTTAAAGTCTGGATTTCACCCCAAATGAAATGTATAGAGAATAAATAAGCCCTTTCATTTTTTTACTGATGATTGTCCTGAAATCTAGAATCAAAATCTGGTCTGTGGTATTCCTATCTAAAGATATAGAGGGAAAAACCAACTCAAACCAACACTCCATTTTCCCATTATCCTTCTGCAAGAAAGATCATATCTTCTCTTAAAAAAAAAATCGAGAGAGAGAGAGAGAGAGAGAGAGAGAGAGAGAGAGAGAAATTCCTAGAGAGAGAGGAAGAGCTCCCATCTGCTGATTCATTCCACAAATGCTCCAAGACCTGGGGCTGGGGTAGGACCAGAGATGGGAGCTGAAACGCCACTTGGGTCTCCCATGTGGGTGGCCAAGACCTGAATACTTAAGCCATCACCTGCTGTCTCCTTGATTGAATATTAGCAGGAAGCTGGGATCACAGTGGAGCCTCATCTCAAACCCAGGCACTCTGATGAGGGTTGTGGCTGTCTTTATCAGTGCCTTAACCAGTAGGTTAAATGCCCAACCCAGTCCTTTGTGATTTTATGGTGCCTTCTTGGACAGGCATGATTGAAGCACAGGCAAAGATGTGGACTGAAGATCTCTTTCTGATGTCTCTCCCCCTCTCTGTCTGTAACTTTGCCTCTCAAATAAATAAACCTTATTAAAAAAAAATGAGAGACTAATCACAGAGCTTATGGGGCATATATTTGATAGATAATTCACATAGCGAGTGCATGCCAATGAGTAATAGCTCAATTAGGACACTAGGAGCCCTTTGTGGAAGATAAAGTCGCATGAATTGTTCTCGGGAGATGTGTCATCCAACACAGAGGAGATTCACAGTGGTCCCTTGACACTTTTGGATGGGGGTGTTGCTAGCAAGGTTTAGATGAACTCTGAGCCCAGTGGTGCTTGGAAAAGCAGGTGACAGGGTGTGGGCTGACACCACCTGAGCCCTCCGTGTGCCAAACTCTTGCATTTACATGCATTTTGAACTCCAGGAGGTGTGGTCAGCAGCTCACATGTAGGACCTGAGAAGCGGTAATGTATCCTTCCCACTGGGAGAGACTGTTCCTGCCACGTTCTCACACGTGGTGTCCCAGAAGCTGTGAAGTCACATTGTCCAGGGGAGGGTGAGTCCTCCCAACTCTTGCCACAGCAAAAGGTATGTCACTCACACAGCAAACTTATTGCGAGCTGATTCATTTAGGGACAGTTCTTTAAATACATTCCTCATGTAGATCACATATATTCAGTTTTTGCACAATGTTCAATATTCTCACCTAGGTGTTCTCAGATACTGCCTTTTCAGATTGTGTAGCTCGGGGCGGCCGTTGTTGAAAATTAAATACCATAACCTACCTGTGGGTGCTCAGGATGCGGGAAACCATGGCATTTACAAAATGGCAGTCTCTCGTGCATCTGCAGGGGGCACCCCTGCACTGCACTGTGAACCTGCTTTAATTCTGTTTAAGCCAAATGGCAAGAAAACATGAAAAAACCTCGCGGCTCTCCGCAGAACTCCTGTAGCTGGCGGCAGCAGATTGACTCTGAGTACCACCCCCCACCCCAACCCCCTTGGCCACCATAGAAAGCAGCACAAAAGCAAAACGAAGTCGCTGTCACTCATTCCCCCTCTCTCCTGCACATGGCTCTGGCTGTCCAGGAGCCATTCCCTGTGCGGGGGGCAGCGGCCAGCGCCGCAGGGCCGTCTTTGTGGTCCACGTGGGCACACAGAGAACAGATCAACCAGCCGTATTGCACCCGACACCCCAAAATGAAGCTGGGCCACACGGTGCCACTATCTGCTTCTCCAAGGCGCTGGGCAGCGCTAACGCCAGGTCCCGCCCAGCCTCTCCGGGGTCTCCTGGGGCCGTGGGGGGCGACCTGGCGGGCCGCAGGGAGCGACGAGACCCCCACTGCCCCCTCCCAGCGACCCCGCCCCAAGTTGGATGTATGCGTGGTGGGAGAGTGATTTCTGCAGGGTGACTGGGGGTGGCCGGGTGGGCGCCGGCCTAGTTCTGGGAAAAGGCGGGGAGTGGGGAGAAGCCCTTGTTGGGCGCGCAGAGAGGTGAGGGCAAGAACGCGGGGAGCCGCCCCGCCCTCCGGTTCGGTTCGGGCGGTTGGCGGTGCCCGCGCGCATGCGCGGCTGCAAGACGCCCGGCACGGGGTGGGGCAGATGCGCGCTGCCGGTTCTCCCGCGGCTCCCGCTCCTGCGCGTGCCGTGGCCGTTGGCCGCTCAGAGTGCCCGCCCCGGTGCCGCGCCCGCTCCTCCTGGTCGGCCGGCCGAGGCGTGAGGTGGGTGGGGCGCCGCGCTGACGTTGCCCGGGATGCGGGCAGGTTCGGCCTCCTCCGCCGCCGCCGCCGCCTCGCCGGCCTCCGGGGTTTGTATGAACACACCGGGCGGCGGGCGGCGACAGACCCGCCGTGCGCTCAGCGAGCAGCCGCCCAGCGCCCGGCGCCCAGCCCGGTGCAGCGGCTCGGCGCGGCCCCCCAGCCAGCGCCCCCACCCGGAGCCGGTGAGCGCCCCCGGCCGCCGCCCTCACCTGACAGGTTGTGTGTGACGAGTTTTCCCTCGGCGGGGGCTGGGGGCGGCCCCAGCGCGGGGCCTGAGGCGCTGGCCCTGCCCGGTGCCCCGGGCGGCCGGCGAGACGCGGGCTCCGCGGGGCGGGCGCGGTGGGCGCCTCTGTCGCCGGCTCGGGAGCCCCGGTCGCAGGGCCCTGGGTGACAGTGCAGAGTCTGGCCGCAGCCGCCGGCCGGGGTTGCGGGTTCGCGGCTGCGGTGGAACCCGAACGCAGAGGCTCTGCTGCCGGGCCCCGGGATGGTCTGCTTGGGGTGGGTTCCTCGTCCTGGGAGGGGCTGGGAGCAGTCCCTGTGCGTCTGGACAGCTGAGCCCACTGCCCGTTAACGCGGCTGGCTCCGGGACCTGACGCGGACATTCCCTTTTGCAATAAGGCACTAATTCTGTGTGCATGCATGCTTTTGATTTTTTATTTTTCATCCCATTCCTTACCCCCCCCTTTTTTTGTTCTGCAGGAGTTCAAAATTGTAGGAGCGTTTGATTCCAGTGCAGGACAATTTGTACTTAGAGGCGACCTCACTGGTCTTTTTGATCGCTCGTTTTTACTTTTCTTATTGTAAACCATCAGTACTTTGTTAACCTCGGAATTATTCTTAGAACTTCTCTATCCTTCTATTTTTTATTTTTATTTTTTTTGGAAAACCAGAAAGTTGTTTTTGTGATTGTGTTGTGGAATGTTTTCAGCTCTGTAAGCCAAACTAGTGATTTATTTTAGGCGCTTTACATGGTACCTACTTTAAAAACATGTGCCAAATATTGAAACTACACAGAACCGTGGAAGATCCGCCCTTAAGCATTTCCTATGTAGAGTGACTGTCAGATAGTGCTGGCTTATCCACACCTTATTAGTCACCCTAAAGGCAGAGGGATGTTTTTTTCTTTTATTTATTTTAAGTTTTTATGGATGTGATTTTGGGAGACAGTTTTCGTCCAGTGGTTCACTCAAATGTTGGTTAACTGCTATGGCCAGGCAGTACTGAAACCTGGAACTGGCAGCTCCGTCCAGGTCTTGCACTTGAGTGGTAGAAATCTAGCCACTTGAGCCGTCATCACTGCCTTCCCAGGGGGTGCCAGAGTTCTTATATGACTTGTTCAGTTTCTCGTTCCACGTCTCGGGAGGCAGATTGCACGGTGAAGTTATAGGTTCATTTTTAAGGCTCTCAAAATTCTGTCAGCAATAGAGCCATCCCTGATGCACTCTGAACTGGGAAATGAAGGGGCAGACTTGAAACTACTATGGTATCTGGTGGACTTTGCAGAAACAGCCGAGTGTATTAATGCAACGAAAACTTTGGTGGTAGCACTTTGGAGAAGCTGTTCCAACTGGCTTGAGTCATTCGTTCTCTTTAGAGAAATCTAGCTGAGCTGAACTGCTATGTAAGAACAGGTTTACCTCCATTAGCAGAGGGAAGAGGAGGTCCAAGATGTGTGAGGTGTGGTACTTGTCGGTGTACTGTAGTGTGGTAGCCAAGGGTTGGGCCTTAGAGCCAGAGTGAGTTTGAATCGTGCCTTTGTTTTAGGTGATGTATTTATCCTCTTTGCGCTTCAATTTTCTAAACTCTGAAAATGGGATAATAATGGTGTGTATCCTTAAGGTGATCTAGAGTGTTAGATGAGTCTAGCCCACAGTGCCTGGTAAATCCCACGTGCTTGGTACCTGTCACGGCTGCTGCTGCTGCTTCCCCTTAGGCAACAGGTTCATTCCGTTGTCCTTCATTTGCTCCTGAGGGGCTGAGAGGTTAGTGTCACTGGCCTGCCTTGGCCACCTGTGAGGCAGTTTTAAATAGAACAGTTTAGACCCTGCAGTGGGCGCCCCTGTTGCTGAAGAAGTGCTGAAATATCCCTGTCTGTCCCTTCTGACAGAACCTTGGACTGCCTCCCTCCTGTGGGTGACGGCTGCTATTTTAATCGTCTGGTCTTGAGTTTGTTATTGGGTGTTTCTTTGCCTATCGTGTACTGCTATCAAAAATAGTGTCTATCAAACTATTAGTGGGTATATTTGTGTTTACCTGATCAGCATAGTTCATGTTTCTAGAATACATGCAAAATTGCTGTCATCTAAGGATCTTTTATGTTGAGTACAATGAGGTTAGTTCTGATTTGATTGTGTGTTCATCTTCAGCTTTTGTGTAATTTTCCTTAGAAAGTTTTTTTCCATTAATGATTCTGTGTACTTGCTTTTCTTCTTGGATTGCAGTGTCTGATACAGGTTGAGTACCCCTTATTTGTAGTGCTTGGGAGTTTGGATTTTTTAAGATTTTGGAATATTTGCATATCTGTAATAAGATATCTCAGGAATGGGACCCCGGGTCTAAACACAGAATTCATTTATGTTTTGTATTCACCTTATATACATAGCCTGAAGATAACTTCATAGCATATTTTTAGTATGGCTAAGGTTTTTTAAGGTTTTTTAGAAAGATTTACTTATTATTTGAAAGGCAGAATTACAGAGAAAGGGAGAGATGGAAAGATCTTCCGTCTACTCGTTTACTCCCCAAATGGCCACAGTGGCTGAAGCTGGGAGCCTGGAACTCCATCCTGGTCTCCCAAGTGGGTGGCAGGAGCCCATCTTCCGCTGCTTTCTCAGGTTCCTTAGCAGGAGCCAGATTGGAAACAGCAGCGGAGACTAGAACTGTTGCTGGCATCAGGGGTGGTGGCTTAACCCGCCATGCTCAGTCAGCCCCGAGTGTGGCTATGTTTTGATTGCATGAGATCATGTTTGAAATCTTCCCCCTCTGGAGTCTTATGGCCCCTCAGAGAGTTTAATATCCTGGAACATTTCCGGTTTTGGATTTTCAGTTGCAGAATGCTCAACCAGTTTTAATTCTCAGTCCTTTAAATCAGATGTTTGCAAACCTTTGGTCTTAGGACTCCTTCACCTGCCTCAAAACTTAATGAGGACCCTGAATGAGCTGCTTGTGGATTATGTGTGTATGTTGACTGTATTGTAAATCAAAATAAATATAAAAATTTTTGTTACTTCACTGGAAATGGCATTTGTAAACTCATTATATATGAGCACAAACAGCATATTCTTAATGAAAAATGACCTTTGAAAACAAAACGGTAGTGTTCTCACTCTTTTGTTGTGTGGTTTAATAGAAACAGCTGTATTGTCATATTGGCTTCTACATCAAGTCTGTTGCAGTCAGTTCTCCAGGTTGAAGTATCTACAAGCATCTGGAGAAAATCCAGCCTCACACAGTTAATGTGTGGGAAAGGCAAAGACGTAGTAATAGCCTTCTCAGATAATTGTTGATGTTCTTGTTTGATTTTACATCACAAACTCCACCAACGGTAGTTTCTAAAGGTTATGTGGTGTGGAATCTGAAGTCGTTATCAGTGGATTTTTTTTTTTCCATGGTGTGTTACATGAGAAGTCCTCACAATAGTGATTTTATTTAATTAGTTGCTTTGTAAAACATTGCAGATGTCATAATTGTTAACATAACAATTTACCAAACCCTAGTTAACTGGTGCAGTTTGCTGAGCATGTTTTATACAGAAAAGAAAATGCCCAAACCTGGTAAAGTTGTTCCATTGCAGCCTAGGAGAACAAGAGAGAGTGGTTTCTCAGACACTTGAGTCGGGCAAATGAAAACAAGCAGCATTTCCCTTCCTTACCTGGAGCACTCCATCAGTAGAAATAGTCTGATACATACAACTGGACGGTCTGTGCACTCAAGAGATTCCACAACTTGTGCTGCAATAATGGAGAGGGTTGCCTTCTTCAGCTTCAAAGTTGGGGGGGTTTGGTCGTTTAAGCATCAAACCAGAGCTTTTTCAGCCGCAGTATGTTCACTGTGAGATAAGCAGTCTCCTTCACAACGTATTGCTAATATCCTCACACTCAGTTTTAAGACAAAGCAATTTTAATACTAGGCGCACACCACATGCCCTTGTAGCCTCTTCCAAATATTGGCATAGTTCTTTATACAGCTTTCAAAGAAAGTCACACTTATTAAAATCATCATGATTTGTTTTCTCAGAATTCTGATTTTTGCCTGAAAGCTTACAGTTCATCATTGGCAACCAGTAAGCGGCAGTTGGTTCCTTAATGGGACAGTAGACTCACTTCACTTCTGAGAAAACCTCTGCCAGTATGCCCAATTTTTTTTTTTTAAGATTTTAAATTTACTTGAGAGGCAGAATTACAGACAGAGATAGTATACCCAATTTTGAGAAACTGTAGCCGTCCGTCATTCTCTCAAAGCGATGTTTGTTTCATGAACAGAGAGGCTAGTTCAAGCTCTCAGTTCCGTTAGAGAAGCACTTTGCCCTGAGATAGTGACGAATTACTGTAATTCAGTGTGTGGCACAAGTGTTTCACACATATGTCCCTTTCTGCCACCCAGAGTATTAAAAGGTGGTGTATTTGTAGGCTGAGACTTAGGAGAATTAGGAACTTGATTATTCAAGGACATTGTGTTAAGAAAACCTGCATTTTTTTTCTTAATAGGTGCTGGTTCCGGGGAATGACAAATAGAATGACGGAAATTACAGCTTGGTGTTACCACCTTTATTTTTTCCAAGGTGCTGGTAATTTTGTATAAAGTTATTTATACATATTTAGTATATTAAATTTAGTCTTACATTTAGTATAAAAATAATTTGATCTTGTGGGGACCCTAAGAGAGCGTCAGGACCCGTGGAGTTATGGGCCATGCTTTGAGAACCTGTAGATTTAAATTATAAAGAGGATTTCCACAAGACTTTGATTAGGAAGGGAAATGGCACTGAGGATATCTAGTCTTTCCTGGGTCAGACCCTGGGCTCTGGGGAAGGCCTTATTAAAAATTATACTCAGCATAATAAAGGTCATTCCCAGAAAATACAGGGATTTTGTAATGGTTGTAGTCAGGAGCCGATTGAATTGGAGGAATTACAATAATCTGAAATGACACTAAGAATAAAAACCAGATTTGGTTGTACATTTCTGTTGACGTGTGCAGATTAAGTATTAAATACCGAACGTGCAGTGTGAAAACCTCAACTAATCTCCAGCTCATAAACAAACAAACAAACAAACAAACAAAAACTGCTTTGTTTCCCCTTTTAATCTCCATTTACTTCTCATTTATTTCTCTCAATTTGTGATACATGTGAGCTATGTTAGGGAGAGGTGCCCAGCACTCTCTGGCTTTGCCTCATATCTTTTCTATTTTTTAAAAAGATTTATTTATTTATTGACGAGGCAAAGTTACAGACAGAGGGAGAGGCAGGGAGATCTTCCTCTGCTGGTTAACTCCCCAAATGGCTGCAATGGCCAGAGTTGCGTTGATCTGAAGCCAGGAGTCAGGAGCTTCTTTTGGGTCTCCCATATGGGTGCAGGGGCTCAAGAACTTGGGCCATCTTCCACCATTAGCAGGGAGCTGGTTCGGCAGTGGAACAACCAGGATTTGAAGCAGCCTCCATTGGGGAGGCAGGCATTGCCAGTGGCATCTTTACCTGCTGTGCCATGATGCTGGCCTGGTATTGCCAGCATCAGCTTAGCTGTGCCGCGACACAGGCCCTATATCCACTTTTGATGTTAGTAATTTGGATCTTCTTTTTTTCTTAATTTTGCTTAAGGTTTGCCTTTGTTTTGGGTGGTGGCTTAGCCCGCTGCACTGCCTTACCAGCCTCTCTGTGAATTTTTAGATCTAGTTAGATCTAGTTGCCAAGTCCTTTATTTCTTTACTTTTGCCTGGTTGTTCTGTTCTTATTGGGGGTGGTGGTTGTGGTGTATCAAGAATCCTAACTATTCTTGTAGAACAACTTCTGCATTTTTTAAGTTTTTAAAATTATTTAACCATTTTTATTAACATGAAACATTTATATATATTTATAGGGTACAGTGTAATATTTCAGTGCATATACACTGTGAACCAATCAAACTAGGAAGTCAGTTTCCTTATCATTGTTCTTAAATCCTACTAGCTCCTCTTTTCCAGTTTATTATAATTTATATAATATATTATTAGGAATTAAAGTTGTCCCACTGTGCTTTGGAACACTAGAACTTGGTACTTCTGTCTGACTTGCTTCAGGACCCATTATTCAGCTCCTTTTTATTCCTCTATCCTTTCCAACCTTTAGTGAACACTGTTCTAAGTTCAGATGGACTACTTAAAAAAAAAAAATTAACGTATTTATTTGAAAGGCAGAATGGTGGTGGTGGGTGAGTGGGTGAGTGGAGCTCTGTGTGCTGGTTCACTCCCCAAATGGCCACAGCAGCTAGATGTAGGCCAGGTTGAAGCCATCAGCCAGGAACTGCATCCTGGTCTCCCACCTGGGTGGCAGGGCCATCTTCCACTGCCTGATTGGAAGCAGGGTAGCCGGGATGCTGCTCTCTGATGTGGGGTGCCGCATTGCAAGTGGTGGCTTTTACCCGATTTAGCTTCCATATGTATGTGAACCTACAATATTTGTCTTTCTGCATGTGGCTTGTTTCACTTAACAGAACGATCTGCAGTTCCGTCTACATCTCTGAAAATGTCAGGATTTCCTTCCTTGTTATGGTTCAGTAGGATTCCATTGTGACGTATACCAGGTTTTGTTTATCCATCAGTGGGCATCTGGGCTGATGCCATAGCTTGGCTGTTGTGAGGAGTGCAGCTGTCTCTTTCATGTGCTGATTTTGTTTCCAGATCTCCTGTTTCCCTTTTTAATTCTGACAATTTTTGCTTCGTATATTTTGGTGTCTATTATTAGATTTGCATAGGTTGATAATTATACCTTCTTTCTACTGAACCTTTTGGTAATATCTTGTTTTATTAATATATTCTTTGTCTCTGGCATCCTTGTTTGATTTAAAGCCATTTTGTCTGATACTAGAGTAGACACTGCTGCCCAGTTTTGGTTACTGTATGCACGGGGTATCTTTTTCCATCCATTCCCTTTGAACCTTGTTGTGCCTTTGACTCCAGAGTCAGAATCTTGCAGGTGACATTTAGTGGGATTGATTTTTTTTTTAATCTCCACTCTGCCAATGTCTGTCTTTTGG
Organism: Lepus europaeus; assembly: GCF_033115175.1. NCBI lineage: Eukaryota > Metazoa > Chordata > Mammalia > Lagomorpha > Leporidae > Lepus > Lepus europaeus. The sequence goes on from NW_026909002.1 coordinate 111,738, forward strand.
TTGGCAAATTTGGTCCATGTACATTTCATTACTGATAAGGAGGACATATTTATGATGTTTTACTACTGTGATTGCTTTCTATATGCCTTATTGATTTCTTATTCCTCATGTCCTGAATATTTGGATTTCTACTGGGACTGATTTTGAGATATGGTACTTTCCCTAAAACAATTTTATTCATTTTAATGGGCACCATCATAGGTTAGAGGCAGAGAAAATTTTAAGTTAAGAATTTTGATCTGGGCTGGCACCACTGCTCACTAGGCTAATCCTCTGCTTGCGGAACTTGTATCCCTGGTCTAGTCCTGGTTCTGGTGCCGGTTCTGTCCCAGTTGCTCCTCTTCCAGTCCAGCTCTCTGATGTGGCCCGGTAAGGCAGTGGAGGATGCACCAAGTGCTTGGTTCCTGCACCTGCATGGAAGATCGGGTGGAAGCAACTGGCTCCTGGCTTAAGATCGGCGCACTACACCGGCCCTAGCAGCCATTTGGGGGATGAACCACCGGAAAAGGAAGACCTTTCTCTCTGTCTCTCTATCTCACTGTCTAACTCTGCCTGTAAAAAAAAAAAAAAAAAAAAATTGATCTGGGGCAGGCGCTGTGGTGCAGTAGGTTAATCCTCCTCCTGCGGTGCCAGCCTCCCATATGGGAGCTGTTTCTAGTCCCAGCTGTTCCACTTTCCATCCAGCTCTCTGCTGTGGCGTGTGAAAGCAGTGGAAGATGGCCCAAGTCCTTGGGCCCCTGGACCCATGTGGGAGACCCAGAGGAAGCTCTTGGCTCCTGGCTTCAGATTGTCCCAGCTCCAACTGTTGCGGCCAATTGGGGAGTGAACCAGCAAAAGGAAGATGTCTTTCTGTCTCTCCCTCTCACTGTCTGTAACTCTGCCTCTCAAATAAATTAATTAAATCTTAAAAAAAAGAATTTTAATATCATATGTCATTCATATATAGACTTAGGATTTCAGCATTGGTTAAGTCTTAAGACAGTCATTTGAAATCTGGGTTGAGAAAAAACTTTTTAATCTATTTAATTAAATTGAAGTGTAATGAGACCCTTTATCCATACATCAGGCTCCATTTATTTGTAATAAGATGTCATAGAGCAAAAAAAAAAATTTTTTTTTTAAAAGTGTCTGTACATTTTTTGTCAAGCTTATCATTGTTAAGTAGACCAATGTTTTGGAGATGTTTTTCAGCACTGGAGACTTTTTTCTAATGGTATTTGGCAGGGAAATCCTTGTGTAAATAGATGAGAATAAAATAGTGAAGTTGTTCTGGTGGAATGAGAACTGGATTGGGGCATGTAAGCAAAAACAATGAAAGGGCATGGTAGTTTCTTACACTGAGCGTATTTAAATGATTTAGATTGAACTTGCACGTGTGAGCTGTGTGTTTCTTTGCATTTTTAAGCAGTTTATTTAACTTAAAATTTTGTATATGTGAACTAGTCATGTAATTAGAATATACAACTTGAATTTTGGAGTAGGTATCAGAATTTCTTTGACTTTTCTGCCCAGTGAAAATTAGGACAACTTAAGTGTGTGAGATTCCAATACCTTGTGTGTGCACACCAGTGCCTTCTGGCTTGCTGATAGGCTTGATTTCAGTCTTAAGTCAGTGAGACCAGAACAGCTTTTAGATCCATCATGTTCTGGAACTAGCTCCAGTTGAGAGCAAAAGATCAGGATAACCTCAAAAAAATGTGCATTTATTTTAAACACTAGAGCAGACAAAATTGTTTGCTTTTTGTTAGGTGCTTTTTGTTAGGCTGTCTAGAGCAGGCTGATACTGCTTTTATGATTCTCTGCTGTTAAGGTCAAATTCCTGTATTAACAAGTTTTAAATGTATTTACTTTTATTTGCACTTGTATTTGAAAGTCAGAGAGTGTGAGAGAGAGGGAAAGAGAGAAAGAATTAGGTAGCTGGGGCTGGGCCAGGTTGAAGTAGGAGGCTGGCACTCAATACAGATCTACCCTGTGGGTGGCAAGGACTCAGGTACTGGAGCCATTCCTTGCTGCCTCCCAGGGTATGAGTCAAGGTGAAGCTGGACTTGAAAGTGGAGGAGGTCTTCCCTCCTAATTTGTATCCCTTTAATTTCTTTTTCTTGCCTAATAGCTCTGGCTAAGACTTCCAGAACTATATTGAATAGCAATGGTGAGAGTGGGCATTCCTGTCTGGTACCAGATCTCATTGGAAATGCTTCTAACTTTTCCCCATTCAATAGGATACTGGCCATGGGTTTTTCATAAATTGCTTTGATTGTATTGAGGAATGTTCCTTCTATACCCAGTTTGCTTAGGGTTTTCATCATGAAAGGGTATTGAATTTTATCAGATGCTTTCTCTGCATCCTTTGAGATAATCATATGGTTTTTCTTCTGCAGTTTGTTAATGTGGTGTATCACATTGATTGATTTGTGAACATTGAACCATCCCTGCATACCAGGGATAAATCCCACTTGGTCTGGGTGGGTGATTTTTCTGATGTGTTGTTGCATTCCATTGGCCAGATTTTTGAGGATTTTTGCATCTATGTTCATCAGGGATATTGGTCTGTAATTCTCTTTCAATGCTGCATATTTTTCCAGCTTAGGAATTAAGGTGATGCTGGTTTCATAGAAAGAATTTGGGTGGATTCCCTCTTTTTTGATAGCTCTGAATAGTTTGAGGAGAATTGGGGTTAATTCTTCTTTAAATGTCTGGTAGAATTCAGCAGTGTATCCATCTGGTCCTGGGCTTTTCTTTGTTGGGAGGGCCTTTATTACTGTTTCAATTTCTGTCTCAGTTATGGGTCTGTTTAGATTTTCTATGTCTTCCTGGTTCAATGTAGGTAGGTTGTATGTGTCCAGGAATCTATCCATTTCTGATAGATTTCCCTGTTTGTTGGCATACAAATCCTTGTAGTAATTTCTGATGATTCTATTTATTTCTGTGGTGTCTGTTGTTATGTTTCCTTTTTCATCTCTGATTTTATTGATTTGGGTCTTTTCTCTTCTTTTTTTAGTTAGTTGGGCCAATGGGGTGTCAATTTTGTTAATTTTTTCAAAAAACCAGCTCCTCGTTTGGCTGATTTTTGTAATTTTTTTTTTGATTCAATCCTTTTGATTTCTTCTCTGATTTTAATTATTTCTCTTCTCCTACTAGATTTGGGTCTGGTTTGCTGCAGTTTTTCTAGATCCTTGAGATGCATTTCCTGAGTTCATGGAGTCTCAGTTTTCTGGATTCTGGACAGAATACCCATTCTTCTGTGCCCCTTACTTTTTTTTTTTTTTTTTTGCGCCACTGTAGACTTAAACAGAACTTTATTTCTTTACTGTCTGCTATTTTTTTTTTTTACTCTTTCTGAAGCAAGAGGAGAATGTGGTTAACCTGTATTGTTGAGGAGGGCACTGTGGCTTAACAGGCTAATCCTCCACCTTGCAGCGCCAGCACACTGGGTTCTAGTCCCAGTTGGGACGCCGGATTCTATCCCGGTTGCCCCTCTTCCAGGCCAGCTCTCTGCTATGGCCCGGGAAGGCAGTGGAGGATGGCCCAAGTGCTTGGGCCCTGCACCCGCATGGGAGACCAGGAGCAACCTGGCTCCTGGCTTCAGATCAGTGAGATGCACCGGCCGCAGCAGCCATTGGAGGGTGAACCAATGGCAAAAAGGAAGACCTTTCTCTCTGTCTCTCTTTCTCTCACTGTCCACTCTGCCTTTCAAAAAAATAAATAAATAAATAAAATAAAAAAATAAAAATAACCTGTTGTTACCTGAAAATTTGAGTAACTTCTTAACTGTTGAAATAGAGTTGGCTATGGCAAGTACCCAACATTAGTCTTTATAGTTCTAATAAAATTTGCAACGACCTTTTCATGACATGTGCTGTTAATGTAGTTTTAGAGAGAGTCTTAGCACTCAACAAGTAGAAATGACATAATTTCTTTTTATGACAGCAACAGTGAAAGCACATATGATTTTCCCCCCCTGCCTTTAGGTATATAGTGACTCTTAATACTTTGGAAGCTAGAAAAGTTACTCTGAATTTGTAGTCACTTTAAAAAGATGAGTCTACTAAAAGAAAGAATAAGTAGCAGTGTAAAATTCCTCATGGACTTTAAAATGTCCTAATTTTTGTGCATGGTCCTAAATACCTATTTCATTTGCTTTGGAGTTGTATTTTGTTGAAATGTTCTTATTGATATAAAAATTACAGATTCAGAAAAAATTCTGAATCTAAGTTAACCCATTTCAAGACTGCTGTTTTGCGTTTGTTTTGGTTTAAATGTAGCATTACTAAAACAGGGTCATTGTTTCACTTTTCAGTGATACCACAAAACTCTTCATTTCTAAGCATTGCTATATAAAAGTAGAAGACATTCAGGGTATTTTTTGGTGAATAGAGAATAAATCTGAACAATAATAAAAATTGTGTGTCTTGCTATTGAAGGTTGTTTAAAGTGTACAGACTTTATTTTCTTAATATGGAGGGAAAATGTGTATTATGTACATTCAGCAAGATAATGATATAGATATTCTTTACTCTGTAGAATCAACCTGTTACTAATTGAAAGTGTTCTCATACAGAAATAATCATACTTATTTACCAGTCTTTGGCCATTATATGAATGGCAAACAATAAGTACATTAATCACAGGATGCAGTGGGTAGTTCAAGTATTTTAAGGTGGAATATTAGAACAGTAAGAATGTCTCAAAAGAATTCCTAACAGCAGATCACAAACTGCATTTTTGTAGCACCAGGATTTTGCTAACGTCCTCCTGGCTGATTTTAGGTATTTTAATAGTCAGATGTTCCACATTGAGGGGACCCTCCAGAAGCACTTAAAAAACCCTTTTGGTTTCCAGTGCTGTCTTGTGTTGCCCACCATGAACATTTTTCATTGCCTGGCTTTTCTGACATCTTCAAAATAGAAAACACAGTTGTGTAAGTGTTTAATGTCATTAATGTTTTTCTTTCAGATTACCTGCAATGATGAAATGAAGTAACTCAAGATGAGCAAGTTAAAAGTGGTATCAGAGAAAAGGTAATTCTAAATATTTTTATATATAGAAATTGCAGACATAATTGTTAGAAACTCATTACTTCAAAATGCTATTCATGTTTAATAGTACGTTTATATTATTTTGTTAGTGTTTATTAATATTAAAACAGTAGTCAGTATACTATGGCTCATGGCCATGTAAGGCCTCTCTTTGTGTTGTGTGCCCTGTGACCTAAGAATGGGTTTTATATTTTTAATTGCTTTTAAAAAGTCAAAATAATACTTGTGACACCTGAGAACTGAAGGAAATTTGGGTTTGAGTTATGTGAAGAGAATTTTATTTGAACACAGGCCTGCTCCTTCCATGCTGCATTTGCATTGTGGTTGCCAAGTGGAGGAATTTGACAGACTGTGGCTCACAATGCCTAAAATATTTGTTATCTGGACCTTCACAAGAAAAGTTTGACTTCGGAATCAGAGCTCATCTCTGTGAAAGTTCTAAAGTGCCAAGGAATTGTCTGAAGTTTGGTTAAAAGTCAGGCAGACTGGTTCCATGTTCAGGTTTTCTTAGCTGTACAGCCTTGAACAGTCTGCTTAACTCTGTCTGTTACACCTCAGTTTTGTCATCTATAAAATTAGTTTAATGATAATACTGTTATAATAAGGATGTGAAGATTAAATAGTGCCTGGCTGACTCAGTAAATGATGGCTTGTTAATATTGATAGTAACCATAGTAACCAACTTTTTTTTTTTTAAGATTTTTTAATTTACTTGAGAGAGTTACAGAAGAGAGAGGGAGGTCTTCCATCCACTGGTTCACTCCCCAGATGGCCGCAATGCCCAGAGCTTGGCCATTCTGAAGCCAGGAGCCAGGAGCTTCTTCTGGGTCTCCCATGTGGGTGCAGTGGCCCAAGGGCTTGGGCCATCTTGCACTGCTTTTCCAGGCCATGGCAGAGAGCTGGATTGGAAGTGGAGCAGCTAGGTTTTGTGCTGGTGCCCCAGGTAGTGGCTTTACCCAATACCTTGCACTGCTGGCCCCAACATTTCTGTATTATGGTAAAATAACTCATTTACCAAAACAAACATATTTAGTAAGAAGAGTGACATAGTTTGACAACATTTTTGTAGATCTCTGTCATGTTTGGCTTAATGGAAGAAAGCAGAAGTCTCTTATCTACTTCTGAGTTCAAACTATTGTGACAGAAACACATACAGAGACGAATGCATACAGACATATACGCACACACACATATATAAGTTTTTGTGTTGTGTTATGGTTGACGGATGGGTCTTAGGAGTTCCAGAATGTGTGGAAAGAGAGAAAGCATTAGAGGGCCTTTTTAGTGAAGTAATAAGAGGAAACTTCCCTCATTTGGAGAAAGAAAGGGACATCCAAGTACAGGAAGCACATAACACTCCTAATACACATCACCAGAAAAGATCTTCATCCGACACATTGTAATCAACTCTCCACAGTAAAACATAAAGGGAAGATTCTAAAATGTGCACAAGGGAAATGCCAGATTACTTTCAGAGGATCTCCAATTAGACTCACAGCTGACTTCTCATCAGAAACCCTGCAAGGCTAGGAGAGAATGGTGAGATACATTCCAAGTCTTAAGAGAAAAAAACTGTCAACTCAGAATACTACACCCTGCAAAGCTCTCATTTATGAATGATGGTGAAATAAAGACTTCCCTAACAAACAGAAATTGAGAGACTATGTCACCAGCCATCCAGCCCCACAGAAGATGCCTAATGATGTGCTACACACAGAAACACAGAAACATGGTCATCACTATGAAAGAAGGTAAAGGAAGAAAATCTCCCAGGAAAAGTCAAAGGAATTCCAAAGTAAAAACTAGGAATATTTTGGGGAAAATGGCAGAGCAAAGTTGTTGCTTATCAATAGTCGCCTTGAATGTAAATGGCCTCAACTCTCCAGTTAAAAGATACAAACAGACAGAATGGATTAAAAACCCATGCATTTGTTGCCTACAAGAAACACATCTCACCAACAAAGATGCATGCAGCCTGAAAGTGAAAGGATGGAAAAAGGTATTCCATGCTAACAAAAACCAAAAACCTGATGTAGCCATCCTAGTATAGGACAGAATAGACTTTAACACAAAACCTGTTAAAAGACTCAAAGAAGGGCACTATGTAATGATTAAGGGATCAATTCAACAGGAAGATGTAACTATTATAAATGTATATGCACCTAATTACAAGGCACCTGGCTATTGAAAAGAAATGTTATTGGATCTAAAGGGAGACAGAGACTCCAATACAGTAGTAATGAGGGACTTCAATATCCCACTTTGACCAATGGACAGATCAACCAGACAGAAAATCAGCAAGGAAATAGTAGAGTTAATTGACACTATAGACCAAATCGACTTAACAGATATCTACAGAACCTTCCACCCTACAGCCTCCAAATACACAGTGATCTTGTAGTACTGACTTTACAGTTGGTATAGAATGTATCCTGATGTTAGATAACATTTGCTTTTGTTTTCTTTTTTTTTTCCTCTTTTTTTTTTTAGCCTTACCAATAATTCTCGGATTGTGGGACTCCTGGCTCAGCTGGAGAAGATAAACACTGAATCAGCAGAATCAGATACTGCCAGATATGTCACATCAAAGATTCCTCATCTTGCTGAAAGTCAAGGTAAACTTGAGTCTCTGCTTTGCTTTTTGGAGTTGTTTCAAAGTAGATGCTAGGAATGTTCAAACTTGATAAATCTGTAACTTTCTATAAAAATTGAACTTTATTAAATTGGTTCAACAAGTAGAAAACTGAAGAACTTTGGAAGAGACTGATCCTCAACACATTATTTTTTTTTTCAAGATTTATTTATTTGAAAGTCAGAGTTACACAGAAAGAGGAGAGGCAGAGAGAGAGAGGGTCTTCTATCCACAGGTTCACTCCCCAATTGGCCTCAATGGTTGGAGCTGAGCCTATCCAAAGCCAGGAATTCTTCCAGGTCTCCCACATGGGTGCAGGGGCCCAAAGGCTTGGGCCATTTTCTACTGCTTTCCCAGGCCATAGCAGAGAGCTTTATTAGGAGTGGAGCAGCCAGGACTCAAACTGGCACCCATGTGGGATGCTGGCACTACAGGCGGTGGCTTTACCTGCTGCACCACAGTGCCGGCCCCAATACATTATTTTTGATTATTACAATTTTACTGATGTATTTTCTTACTGCCCCATTTTTGGAAAGTTCTGAATTCCAGTTTTACTTGTGGTTGTAAAGTGTGTTGCCGTCCAGATGGAGAGAGCAGATAGATGTACTGAACAGGCTACAGGGACGCAGCAGGTAGGCAGGACAGCGAGAGGCTGACTGCTTGCAGAGTGGATCTGAATGTCCGGCTTGCAAAGGGTCAGCTTTCTTATGGTCTAGCAGATTTTCCCAGTTGTTGGCAGAGCTGGGAATTTGCAATACCCTTAGCTAGAGACTTTCCTAGCCCATCAAGTAACCCCAGGGTGACTCTCCATAGAATGTTGACAGAAAGGTGTCTAGTAGCATGGAATGTTGGATATTAGCATGCCCCCACCTTGAAATTCACCTTTGTCCTCAGTGACTGGGTTCCTTAGGGAAGTTACTGAATCTCTAGGATTTAGCTACACCATCTCTGGAAGAGAGGTAACAGATATCATGGGACTGTGATGAAATTCACATGAACAGCATGAAAAATGAGTATTAAAAATGTTCAGTAGATGTCACTTGTAATTATTTGTTTTATGAAGCTAGTTATATTAACTTTTTTTTTTTAAAAAGAGGTATTTATTTATTTGAAAATCAGAGGTAAAGAGAGAAAGATTGGAGAGGCAGAGAGAGAGAGAGGTCCTCCATCCGATGGTTCACTCCCCAGATGGCCGCAACAGCCGGAGCTGCATCAATCCAAAGTCAGGAACCAGGAACTTCTTCTGGGTCTCCCACGCGGGTGCAGGGGCCCAAGGCCTTGGGCCATCTTCTACTGCTTTCCCAGGCCATAGCAGAGAGCTGGATTGGAAGGGGAGCAGCTGGGACTAGAACCAGCATCTGTATGGGATGCCGGAGCTTCAAGCCAGGGCGTTAACCCTGTGCGCCACAGCGCATGCCCCTAATAATATTAACTTGATATCAAACCTTGACAAGGGCACAAGAGAAATGAAGATCATTGCTAAAGAAAATGAATGCAAATACAAATGATTTAATGTAAGGAAGTATATTAGTATAACATTATTTGGACAAGTTGAATAAAATCCATGTAATTATCTCAGTGGATATTAAGAATAAAAGACTTTGTTAACATTCCAAAACCTGTGCTTGATTTCTGTGTGTGTGTATGTGTGTGTGCCTCTCACAATAAGGGAAAAATCAGCAACTAGCTTAATATTTACTGGCAACACTTTAATGGCATTTCTGTTAAAATTAAGGTCCAGACAATTCTCAATTTTTAAAAAAGATTTATTTGCAAGAGTTATAGAGAAGGAGAGGAAGACGCAGTGAGAATGAGTGAGAGAGAGAGAGAGAGAGGGAGAGAATTGGTGCCCATATGGGATGCTGACACTGCCGGTGCCATAGTTCGGGCAGGGGGCCCAATTCACAATTGTTAAAAAAGTTATTTATTTGAAAGACAGAGTGATACACAGAGAGGAACCAACCAAAAGGGAAAGAGATCTTCCTGTCTGCTGGTTCACTCCCCATTGGCCGCAACGGCTGGAGCTGCGCCAATCCAAAGCCAGGAGCTGGGAGCTTCTTTCAGGTCTCCCACGTAGGTGCAGGGGACCAAGCACTTGGGCCATCTTCTGCTTTCCCAGGCCACAGTAAAGAGCTGGATTGGAAGTGGAACACCCAGGACTCGAACTGGCACCCATACGGGATGCCGGCACTGCAGGTGGTGGCTTTACCAGCTACGCCATCGTGCCATGATGACTCAGGTGATTGGGTCCCTGCCACCTGTGTGGAACATGTGGATTGAATTCCCAGCTCCCAGTTTTGGCCCTGGCTCAGCCCCTGTCATTGCAGGCATTTGTGGAATGAATCAGTAAATGGGAGCTCAGTCAGTCTCTGTCTTTGCCTCTGATAATTAGATAAAGAGTTAAAGAGATGTATTTGACTGAAATAACAATACTAGCATAAGAATGTTTGGAGCCAGTGCTGTGGCATAGTGGGTAATGCTGCTGCCTGTGATGCCAGCATCCCATATGGATGCTGGTTTGAGTCCCTGCTACTCCACTTCTTTTCTTTCTTTTTTTGTTTTTAAGATTTATTTATTTATTTGAAAGTCACAGTTACATACAGACATTAAGAGAGGCAGAGAAGACAGAGAGAGAGAGAGAGAGAGAGAGAGAGAGAGAGAGAGAGAGGTCTTCATCCGCTGGTTCACTCCCCAGTTGGCCACAATGGTTGGAGCTGCACTGATCCAAAGGCAGGATTCAAGAGCTTCCTTTGGGTCTCCCACGTGGGGGCAGGAGCCTAAGGCCTTGGGCCATCTTCTGCTGCTTTCCTGGGCCATAGCAGAGAGCTGGATTGGAAGTGGAGCAGCCGGGATGTGAACTGGTGCCCATATGGGATGCTGGCACTGCAGGCAGTGGCTTTACCTGCTATGCCATAACATCGGCCCCTGCTCCACTTCTGAACCAGCTCACTGCTAATGCACTTGGGAAAACAGCAGAAGATGGCCCAAGTCCTTGGGTCCCTGCACTGACATGGGAGACCTGGAAGAAGCTCTAGCTCCTGGCTTTGACCTGGGCTAGACCCAGCAATTGCAGCCATTTGAAGATACCCACCCCTTTTAACTCCACCTTTTTTAAAAGATTCATGTATTTTATTTGAAAGCGTTATAGGCAGAGAGATAGAGAAAGAGAGAGAAATAAAGGGAGAAAGAGGGGTCTCTCATCCTCCCATCTGCTGGTTCACTCCCCAGATCGCTGCGACGGCCAGAGCTGTGCCAATCCAAAGCAGGAGTTTCCTCTGAGTCTCCCACGTGGGTGCAGAGGCCCAAAGACTTGATCCATCTTCTGCTGCTTTCCCAGGCCATAGCAGAGAGCTGGACAGGAAGTGGAGCAGCCAGGTCTTGAACTGTGCCTGAATGGGATGTCAGCATTGTAGTTGGTGGCTTAACCACTATGCCACAGTGTCAGCCCCTAACTCTGCCTTTAAAACAAACAAAATCTTTTTTTAAAAAGAAATGTTGATAGTATTTATTGCAGTATTATTTGTAAGATCAAAGATCAAGAGACAGTCTAAATATGCATCGAGAGTATGGTTAAATTTTAATATAGTCAAACTTGGCTGGCGCCGTGGCTTAACAGGTTAATCTTCGCCTTGCGGTGCCGGCACACCAGGTTCTAGTCCCAGTTGGTGCACCGGATTCTATCCCGGTTGCCCCTCTTCCAGGCCAGCTCTCTGCTATGGCCCGGGAAGACAGTGGAGGCCCAAGTCCTTGGGTCCTGCACCCACATGGGAGACCAGGAGAAGCACCTGGCTCCTCTCCTGGCTTTGGATCAGCACGATGCGCAGGCCACAGCGGCCATTGGAGGGTAAACCAACGGCAAAAAGGAAGACCTTTCTCTCTGTCTCTCTCTCTCTCACTATCCACTCTGCCTGTCCAAAAAAAAAAAAAAAATTAATACAGTCAAACTAGACCTTGATAGCCATATTATGCAAGTGTTATCAATAATAAATAAAATACTGTGTGTCTTGTAATCCTAGCACCCAGGCTCACCCACAACCAATTTAATCATCATTGTTAATGCTTTCCAGGTGACTCCAAAATTGAAAGCCACTGCTCTAAAGCAGAGAATGCCAAGCTTACTCAATGAGGGGCCAGATAGCATATGTGTTGGGTTTTGTGGGCCATATAGCCTTTGTCACATTTACTGCACTCTGCCCTGTAGCACAGAAACAGCCATAAATGACCATAAATGGATAGATATGGCTGTGTTCCTATAGACTTCATTAATGGACACTGAAAAATAATTATCATGTGGAATATAATGGTTCATTGGTGGAAGTATATGAATTGTCCTGGAGTCCTATGAGTAATATATTGAATAAAAAGCAAGTCCATTTGGTTCATGTAACTCTGTAGGTATAGTCTTGTTTTTGTACAGAATCAGCAATTATATGTGATGTTTGCAGGAACAGGCTGTGCCCACACACATACAGGAAAGCTACCTTACACCTTGTTGGCAATATTGCATCAGCGGACTAGATATGGAAAGGATGAAGTGTGAACTCTTGCTTTGACTTTAGATGTTGTATACTGTTAGAATTGTTACAGCAGGCACACATGTGTATTTAAATGATTAAAAGAGCAAAACGGCTGGCGCCTTAGCTCAATAGGCTAATCCTCTGCCTGCGGCACTGGCACCCTGGGTTCTAGTCCCAGTCGGGGCACAGGATTCTGTCCCAGTTGCTCCTCTTCCAGTCCAGCTCTCTGCTGTGGTCCGGGAGTGCAATGCAGGATGGCCCAAGTGCTTGGGCCCTGCACCTGCTTGGGAGACCAGGAGAAGCACCTGGCTCCTAGCTTCGGATCAGCGCAGTGCGCCGGCTACAACAGCCATTGGGGGGTGAACCAACAGAAAAGGAAGACCTTTCTCTCTCTCTCTGTCTCTCACTGTCCACTCTACCTGTCAGAAAAAAAAAAAAAAAAAAAAAGAGCAAACCAACTCCTGCAGTGCACCTTATTCAAACAATTCAAACAAAATTTCCGCAGTTTGCTCTTAGTGTTTCTTGGATTCATTACATTTTCTGTCTTTAATATTGGATTACTTATTTGCAGTATGCACAATACCTCCTGTAATTTGTCCTTATTTTTTGCTAAAAACATTTAATTATTTCATGCAAATGTTCCAATTTTAATTTGTTGGCAACATTTTCTTATTATCAATTTCTACAGAATGGGAAGGGCTGTCCCCTCTTCATCCCTGATTGTGGTAGTTTGATTCTTCTCCCTTTTTTGCTTGTTCTGAATCACCAGGGTTAATTTTGTTCCATTTTTCCCCCCAGGGGACATTAACAATGTTTGGAGACCATTTTGTTCATAAAATGCTTTTTTGGGGGTGTTGCAACTGGAAGCTGTTGGATAGAGATCAGAGATGCTGTTAAACATTGTATAGTGTATTGCACGCCTCTCTGCTCCCCCGGCAAGAAAGGATTATCTGGTTAAAATGTCAACGAAGCTGAGGCTGAGAAACCCTGGTATAGCCAAATGTCAGTATTATGTGAAAGAACCAATGTCTGGTTTATTGATTTTCCCTGCTTTTCTGTCTTATTGATCTTAGGTTATTGGTTCTGAGACTTTTCTTTTGTCAACAGTGATTTGAGTGCATTCTCTAAGTGATATGATGTGTTTTTGTTTGAATCTGTTCAAAATATGTTTAAGTTTGTGGTTTCTTTTGGACTCATGGATTATTTAGAAGTGTGTTGTTTAATTTCCTAGTATTTCAGGATTTTCCAATTTTCTTTCTTTTTTTAAAGATTTATATATTTATTTGAAAGTCAGAATTAGAGAGAGAGAGAGAGGATCTTCCATTTGCTAGTTCACTCCCCAAATGGCCACAATGGCAGGAGCTGGGCTGACCTGAAGCCAGGAGCTAAGAGCCAGGAGCTTCTTCCAGGTCTCCCATGCAGTTCAGGGGCCATCTTTACTGCTTTCCCAAGCCATGGCAAAGAGCTGGATGGAAATTGGAGGAACCAGGATCGAACTGAGGGCCATATGGGATACTGGCACTGCAGGTGATGGCTTTACCCATTACACTACAGTGCCAGCCTCCCTGTACTCTGTAAATGTCAGGTCAAGTTGGTTGATGCTGCTGTTCCTCTATACCCTGTTCATTTTCTGTCTGGGTGCTCTATGAGTTCTTATGAGCTGGTATTGCATTCTCTACCTATTACTGGTGAACTCTTTTTACCTTTGGCAGTTTTGGGCCCATCCCTTCTGTTAGACTCTGCTGTTGCCTATGTAGATCTTTCATCTCCAGCTGCTTTGACTCTTTCATTGTGATGCAATCTCTGTCTTTGTCTCCAGTAGTATTTCTAGACTTAAAGGCTGTTTTGCCAGATAAAAACATAGCCAGTCCAGCTGCCTCTGGATTCCTCTTTGCATGTTACACTTTCTCCATTTTACTTTGAACCTGTTTGTACTTTGCATCCAAAGTGTGTTTATTGAAGATAACATATTATTACATCTTGCTTTTTATCTAGTTTGAATGTTTGGTGCTTTCAATTTAAGGTACTTATTGATATGATTGGATTTATGTCTGCCATTTTTGATATTTGTTTTCTAAATTTTTTTTAGGTCTTCAAAATTCTCATCCTTTGTTCCTTCTTTTGTGTTATGTGTTGATTTTTTTAAACTTGAAAATTTTAGTTCTTAGGGATTAAAATATGCATCATATTGCAGTGTATTTCAGCCTATCTAATTCCAATAAACTATGAAAATTTTCTTCCAGTACAGCTTTCTTTCCTTCTCACTCCTTTATGTTATGTTATTAATGCTGTGTGTATTCTGTCTGTACATGTCAGAGATCCAATAATGCAGTGTTATAATTTTTTTTTTGGACAGGCAGAGTGGATAGTGAGAGACAGACAGAGAGAAAGGTCTTCCTTTTTGCTGTTGGTTCACCCTCCAATGGCTGCTGCAGCCGGCGCATCGCACTGATTCAAAGCCAGGAGCCAGGTGCTTCTTCTGGTCTCCCATGGGGTGCAGGGCCTAAGCACTTGGCTATCCTCCACTGTCTCTGCCATAGCAGAGAGCTGGCCTGGAAGAGGGGCAACCGGGATAGAATCCGGTGCCCCAACTGGGACTAGAACCCGGTGTGCCAGCGCCGCAAGGCGGAGGATTAGCCTGTTAAGCCACGGTGCTGGCCTGCAGTGTTATAATTAATGCTGATATTAACTATGCCTTCTAAAGAAGCCAGGAGAGAACAGTGGGAAGCCAAGTACATAGTTCTGAAGGGAGGTCTGGATATGAGCCCATAGGTTGGGAGTGTAATGCATTTATCTGGGAGGAGATACAGAGTGAGGAAGGAGAAGTTTTTGTCCTGGGAACTGTCCCAGTTTTAGATACAGCTGTGAGAGGTGTCTTATGAAGATATTAAAAGGCATTTATATTTATGATTTTTATGTTTTATTACCCTTTTATCACTAGGGTAAGTTCCTTCTTATTTCTGGCGATTTGCTTTATTTTGAAATTTATTTTGTCTGATACTAGTATTAAAGGATGAAACTGATCACAAGAATGTCACCTTCCCACCCCCACCGTGGTCTCTCTCTGTCTAGCCCCTGCAAAACTGCTTGCAAAACTAGATAAGCAAAAGGCCTACAAGGCTTCTGGAAAGCCCCTGGTGCCAAGTTCCCTTGGCAACCAGAGCAGATAAAACCCACCAAGTCTCTTCGCAAGAACAGACCATTGCCCCTGTTTGCTTCAATAAAGTGAACTGTCTCTGTAGAAGTCTGCTCTGTCTCCCTTTTCCATCTCTCTTTTCTGAGGGTATGAAAGGCCAGAACCCTGAGCTATTCCAGGCCTACCATGTATCCTCAGCTTTCTTACCTTATTGTCTGTATAACAGCTTTTCCAGTCATCACAGTTCACCACCTCTTTCCTTCTTCCTCTGTCTCCTCCTCTTTCCTCTTTCATTTGCAGTCTTTTCTGTATTTTTGAGTCCAAAGACCATCTTTAAACAGCGCTTCGTTGGATCTTTTCTTTTTTGTTTTGAAAAAGAAAATTCCAGTTTGACAGTCTCTGCCTTTTAATTTGAATATTTACTCTAATTGTTGATCAGAGTTAGGCCTGATATCACCCAGCCTTATTATTCATTTTTAATATTTTGAGAGTTCTTGCTATCTATTCAGATAAGAACTCTGAATATCAGCTGAAAGAAGCCAGAAAGTGTTTCATCCTGATTCAGTGGGAGAAATGCACAGGAAAGTGAGGGCTCTAATCAGGGGAGAAGGAAGTCTAGAAGCACAGGCTGGGTCCAGACCAGGCAGAGAGCAGGCCAGGAACAATGTGGAGCAGAGCACCCAGGCAGGAAGGCAGAGGCAGTGGACAGCAAGAAAGGGGCCCACCGTGCTCCAGGCTTTTATTCACTTCATAGGGGGAGTGGTTACGTAGTCTGATTGGCAGGTGGGCATACAGGTGAGGTCAGGCAGGGGCGTGAGCTCACAGAAAGGGGCAGGGCAAAGGTGTGGGGCTCCTGCACCCACATGGGAGACCTGGAAGAAGCTCCTGGCTCCTGGCTTTGGATCAGTGAATCTCCGGCCATTGTGGCCATTTGGGGAGAGAACCAGTGGATGGAAGACCCCTCTCCCTCTCTCTCTCTGTCTGTAACTCCACCTCTGAAAAAAAAAAGAATCACAGGGAGCACACTGCTTACAAAGCCAGTCCTCTCATGAGAAACCTTCAGTGACTTTCCCCTTGGACCATGTCACAGGTGCTGTAATTATGTTGTCTCTACACTTAACTCACTGACATTCATCTTCCAGGTGTTAACACATGACTGTGGGAAGCCAAAAACTGTTCACACTGTAACAAGGATTCTGTTTTTATGAGGTCAGTAAACTTGTAAGTAGGGACTTGATTGGATTATCCACACTGGCAAATGAAAGTAGAGTAGAAAATGGTTGGTGGAACACCTGCTTTTCATTTAGTGGAGGCAGTAACAGATGATGCTGGCTGTTGGTAACAAGGGTAGTTAGAGGCTCTGCTGTTTTATCTTCAGAGGAAGAGAGTTTTTCTCCCGTGAAGATGAAATGTATGGATTTCTTAGTAGTAGTGACCTCTGTCTTTTGAATTTTTGTGATATTAATATTGAAAATGATTTGACTTTTATATTAAATCAGTGATCTTTTAAATAGGACATTGAGGCTGGCACTGCTGCTCACTAGGCTAATCCTTCGGCTTCAGCACTGGTACCCCAGGTTCTATTCCCGGTTGGGGTGCTGGTTCTGTCACAGTTGCTCCTCTTCCAGTCCAGCTCTCTGCTGTGGTCCAGGAAGGCAGTGGAGGATGGCCCGGGTGTTTGGGCCCTGCACCCCATGGGAGACCAGAAGGAAGCTCCTGGCTCTGGATCAGTGCAGCGTACCAGCCATGGCAGCCATTTGGGGGTGAACCAATGGAAGGAAGATCTTTCTCTCTGTCTCTCTCTCTCTCACTGTCTAATTCTGCCTGTCCAAAAAAAAAAAAAAAAAAAAAAAAACAGACCACTGATGATTCCCTGTGATTTATGAGATAAAGTATAAACCCCCCTTTTCAGCACCTGAGGTCAGTCCTATCTGACCACAGTGTTTTCCAGCCTTGCTCTAGCCTCCATTCATACACACCCTGTATTCCACTTTCATGGGACTTGACATCCCCTGCATACCTCGGGTCTTTTCCCAACTCCAGGTCCATACACAGTTTTGTTCTCTTTGATAAGAATATGCTTTCCTCATTTTCCTGATCCCTACACCTTCTACAGGACTTAATTCCATGGAGAAATACTCAAAAATCATTCAGGTTAGTTAGAATTAGTCCCTTCTTGATTATAATCATTGTGTCAAAAAATAGGTTTTTAGATGTAGTTCACATTTTTTTTTTTTTTTGACAGGCAGAGTGGACAGTGAGAGAGACAGAGAGAAAGGTCTTCCTTTTTCATTGGTTCACCCCCCAGTGGCCGCTATGGCCAGCGCACTGCGACCAGTGCACAGCGCTGGTCCGAAGCCAGGAGCCAGGTGCTTCCTCCTGATCTCCCATGCGGGTGCAGGGCCCAAGGACTTGGGCCATCCTCCACTGCCTTCCTGGGCCACAGCAGAGAGGTGGACTGGGAGAAGAGCAACCGGGACAGGACTGGCACCCCAACCGGGACTAGGACCTGGTGTGCCTGTGCTGCAGGTGGAGGATTAGCCTATTGAGCCGCAGTGCTGGCCAAGTTCACATATTCTTACATAATTTAAAAGTATTCCCTGAACTAAAAAATATGAATTATTAGCATTCACCTGCAGTTTACCAATATCTACTATCACATATGGTATGAGAGTAAGTCAGCAAATTTTGAGTGAATAAATAAAATGACTTACTGATAGCACTAACATAGTATGTGGGACTTCACACCTCTGATGAAGAAATGAAATATTTGGCCTGTTGAAGATTCTACAAATACTCGGATATCATCAGAATGAACCATATCACAAAAAATGATTCATTCAAGGTTTTTTTCCTATGTACCAGCCTAAATTCTCAGTACTTTGCTGAGTTGATTATAAACAACTTTCTTCTCTAAATCAATAATAGCTGGTCTTCAGAACTGAATAAATCTAATGGACATGAAGAATAGAATTAAATTCTTCACAGGTTATTCGTTCAATTATTAAGTAAAAAATACCCTTCAAATGCCTCATCTGTACCTATCAACTTAAAAAAGGAACCACTGGAATTAGCCAGCTCTCATCACAAAGGAAACTGATATAATACTCAGGAATGCCAAGGAGTTTGGAGACAAGAAGGAAGACAGGTGAGCGCATGTGCACCTGTTTCACAAGTGGGACCTCTGTTCTTAATGTGTTGTACTGTGCGAATTAATGGTAAAACTTTTACTCAAACAGTACTCTATACTTTGTGTGTCTTTGTGGGTGCAGTCTATTGAAATCTTTACTTAGTGTATACTAAGTTGAGCTTCTGTATATAAAGATAATTGAAAATAAATTGTGATGAAGAATGGGAAGGGAGAGGGAGTAGGAGATGGGATGGTTGTGGGTGGGAGGGAGGTTATGGGGGGTAGCCGCTATACTTCAAAAGTTGTACTTTGGAAATTTATATTTATTAAATAAAAGTTTAAAAAAAGAATATTTCTCATTTTCCTGTGAAATCAGAGCACACTCATTGTCTTCTGAGCAACTGAGAACCATTTCTATTTCACTTCACCTCTTCTGGACACACAAATGTAGGAGTGCTATTTACTATTTAGTCAAAGAAATGGGGGTAGCTGTGCATATCACTTGTAATGTTTAACTGGAGTCACTAATCTTTTTTAAAGTTAATTAATTAATTAATTTTGAAAGGCAGAGTGAAACACAGAGGGAGAGACACAGAGACGTATCTTCCATACGCTGATTTACCCCCAAATGTCCACAATAGCCAGAGATAGACAAAACCAAAACCAGGATCCAGTACTCTATCTGGTTCTCCCATGTGGGTGGCAGAAGACCAAATAGTTGAGCATTCATCTACTATCTCCCAAGTACATTGGAAAGAACATGGATCGGAAGCTCAGAGAAGTTGGGACTCAAACTAGGCACTCCAATATGGGATGAGGGCATTCCAAGTGATGGCTTAATCCAGTGAGTCACAACACCTGTCCCTGGAGTCACTAATGTTACACAAAGGCCACAACTGGTCCCTTTTGACATTGACTTTTCATCTCTAAAGTTAATTTTGAAAACTGGGTAGGATTTATATCATTCATCTCAAATCCATTTTTATCTACATCGATGGTCCTCACTTTTTTTTTTAATATTTACACAGAGGGAGGGAGGGTAGGAGGGAGAAAAGAGAAGAAAGAGTAAAAGGGGGGAGAGGGAGAGAGAGAGAGACTTTCCATCTGTTGGTTCCCTCCCCAAACAGCCACAACAGCTGGGGCTGGGCCAGACTGAAGCCAAGAGCCTGGGACTCCATAAGAGAAGGTGACAGTACTTAGGCCTTCTCCCACTGCTTTCCCAGGTGCAAGAGCACCGAACTGGATCAGCACTCTTATGGTATGCTGTGGCATATTTATCTGCCATACAATGATGCCAGCCCCATCAATGGTTCGCAAAGCATGTTCTGGGAACCCCTAGTGGACTCTGACACTATCAAGGGTTCTTTTGTTTTTTTGTTTGCTTGTTTTTGTTTTTGTTTTGTTTTGTTTTAGTGAAAACTACTTTCATGAAGCAGGTAGTTAAGATGCTTGTATCCTAAATTGTGAAGGGTTAAAAGCTTAAAAGTAAAGCCATAAAACTGAAACTCCAAAAATCCAAATGTAGCCACGGTGATAAGGAACCGAATTATCTCTGTTGAAACATGTGTCTCCATTTGCCTGTGATACTCTCCCCATCCGCTTGAGAGATGGCCTTGTAAAACTGCTTTGTGTAACTGTCTCACGCAATAATGCTTGCAGGAGTCTGGAAAGAGCTACAATAAGTTCCTGTAACTTAGTGATCTTTGAACTCACCCCCTCCCGTTCATTTGATGCACTGTATAAAAACCCTAGCCTTCTTTCACTCGGGGCTGCTCTGTTCCTGAGTGTTCAGACAGCCCCAGCATGCTGCAGAAAATAAACCCTTTGCTGATTGCATGAGAGTGTCTCTTGGAGTCGTTCCTTGGCGGTAGACGTTCTGCGACCCTTACAATTGGAGTACCTGACTTCAGCTTTCTGATAATGCAGGTGCTGAGAGGTAGTAGTGACAGTCCAAATAATTGGGTCCCTGCTACCCACATGGATTGCATTCCCAGCTCTCAGCTGTGGTGGAATGAGAAGGCCATATCAAGATGGCCTCTGGCAAGCGAGCGTCAGTTACTCAGGAATGGCTTTGAAACCCAACTGGCAAAGGAGCCTGCCTGGCAACAGGCTGTGATTGGTTAGGGCATAAACTGCCCCTTGACCAGATTGACTGTCTTGGCTATCTAAGCCCTGTAGCAACTGAAATAAATGAATCTGCAGGCTGCTCGCCTCTGGCCCACTTTCACCCAACTCCCAGGGTCTCTGTGGTGACTCAGTGCCTCTTGCCCCCACCACGCTCCTCTCAGAACGAAACCACAGCAAATTTGGCGCCCAGCATCCCAGCCCAGCCCTAGCTATTGAGGGCACTTGGGGTGTGAACCAGCAATTGGGAGTGCTTTCTCCTTCTCTGTCTCTCTCTCCTGCCCTCTCTCCCCCTTATATAAATATGTAAAAAAAATTATATGAAAAATAAGATGTATATGTACGGGACTTTTCCAGACTGATTTTACAACAGGCTGAATACAGAAGCAGGTAAGAGAATCAAGCAATCTTTCTTTGTGCCAGGCATTAGAGATTTTCAAAAATATAAAATAATAGTACTTTCCTCATTAAATATGTTTTAGAAAATAGCTATTTTCATTAAAAGTGTTATTTATGGTAGCATTTAATAGCTGTAGTTTAAACAAATTCATACATTTTATGTTTGTCACTTTTAATTTCTGTATGTTTAATAATAATAGGCATACAAAAATCATAAGCTCTTATGGTCCTCAATTATTTGTAAGACTTTTAACGAGTATTGAGAACAAAAAATCCTGAATTTATGATACATTTTTATAGTAAATGTTTCCTTTTTAGTTTTTAAGTATTACAGACAATTAATAATATGTTAAGAGTAAATTATGGGTTACCATTTAAACTAATTTACCATCCAAATTAATACTTTTTCTTTCCAAGAAAAGTTATCAACTATTGATTTAGATTAAATGTTGAATTAAACAAGAGTAGAACTGGCCATTTTTGATGCTCATTCCAAATTATTCAAATTACTCTCAAAATGCTTATGGCCAGGAGAGTGTCTTAAGAAAAAAAAAATTAGCTTATTTATTTGAAAAACAAAATTACAAAGAGAGGCAGAGCCAGAGATAGAGAGGTCTTCCAATCGCTGTTTTACCTCCCAGATGACCACAATGGCCAGAGCTGAGCTGATCTGAAGCCAGGAGCCAGGGGCCTCCTCTGGGTCCCCTACACAGGCACGGGGCCCAAGAACCTGGGCCATCCTCCATTGCTTTCCCAGGCCACAGCAGAGAGCTGGATTCTAAGTGGAGCATCCAGTACCCAAACCAGTGCCCACATGTGATGCCAGCGCTGCAGGCTGGGGCTTTAACCTGCTGCACCACAGCACTGGCCCCAGGAGACCTTCTTAAAAGATCTAGATTTCAGGATCTGACTCTTTCATTAACTTACTGGGTAACTTCAGCAATGTCACTAAGTTGTTTGAGTATAATGATTTTGTTGCCTGTAAAATGAGACTAATGGTACTAATAAAGCTTACTGAGTAATACTAAGTAACATTTTTCTCAGTGCTTTGTATTTATTAATCACTTGATCCTCATGGCAGCCCTATCAACAAAGTATTTATTATCTTATTTTGCAGAGAAGAAAATTGAACCATAGAAAAATAAACTTATCCAAAACAATTAGAATGGGGATTTGAACCCATAAATCAGAATTTTTTGTATGATTATATGAGAGCACTTCAAAATGTTCGTGGAAAATGTATAGTATAAAAAATTGCATAGACTTCAAATAGTTTTCTACAAAAATAAATTTATCTTTTAATTCCATTGTCCATGAACTTTTTGGAGGACCCTTGTATGATGCTTCTCTGATTCCATCAGCCCTATATAAAATGACAGAGTTCTCAACAATGCATGCCATGTATGCTGAATAGTAATCTACAGGATTCCAGCTTTAACTTCACAGACCCTGTATCCCCAGATTCCTTTTCTTTTAGCTTTCCTTTACCCCTATTGTTGTAACTTATTTCTCTGATATTATTTTCAAAATATGAGCCTTTGGATATACAGAGAAAGTGTTCATCATGTTACTCTCAAGTTACCTTAAATTCCCCAATATGTACATTTCCAAATGGACTAAATAAAATATGTCTATGAGCTGAATGTATGTAACCCATAAGCAGTCATTATGCAAGCACTGACAGCTAAACCAACTCAATCTTACTTCATTTGATAATTATATTATCACATATCATGTGATATGAGACCAAAAATGTTGAGAATATTAGGCAATGATTTTAAAAAAGATACTACTACTACCATGTCACAGAATGAGTTTACTTGGACAGAACTCTTCAGAGAACATACTATCTGAAATAATGACTCAGAAACCCTATAGAAAAGCTGAAGAAGGTTAGGCATGTGAGAAAGTATAAGGGAGTATATTATGTCACTTCCCAACTCAAAGCACTCTAGTGACTTCTAAATATTAGAAAGTTATAATAAAAAACACATCCAAATCTCAGTCTAAAAACTTCCCCCAGTCTTCCCTCCTGATACTCTTACTGTAATCTCTGCACTTTGGCCAGGCATGCCTCTTTCCCTGTCCTTTGATATATTTCATTTCATTTCAGGGCCTTTGGATTGTAGTTCCCTTATACGTTGGATATCTCCTTTCCCAAATCTTCAGGTCTAAATCACTTTGTTTAGGAGGCCTGTCCTTAGTACCTGTTATAATTAGCACCACGAATGCCATGCACTACACTATTAAAATATCTCATTTAGAGGCCGGTGTTTTGGCGCAGTGGGTTAATGCCCTAGCCTGAAGCGCCAGCATCCCATATTGGCGCTGGTTCAAGACCCGGCTGCTTCTCTTCCAGTACAGCTCTCTGCTATGGGCTGGGAAAGCAGTAGAAGATGGCCCAAGTCCTTGGGCCCCTGCACCCATGTGGGAGACTTGGAAGAAGCTCCTGGCTCCTGGCTTCGGATTGGCACAGTTCGAGCCGCTGCGGCCAACTGAAGAGTGAACCAGCAGATGGAAGACCTCTCTCTCTCTCTCTCTAACTCTGATTTTCAAATAAATTAATGAATCTTTTTTAAAAATCTCATTTAATTGTTTGTTTCTTATGATTTATATAGGCTAGTTGCATTCTTTTTTTTTTTTTTTTTTTTTGACAGGCACAGTTAGAGAGACAGAGAGAAAGGTCTTCTTTCCATTGGTTCACCAGCAAAATGGCTGCTATGGCCTGTGTGCTGTGCCAATCCAAAGCCAGGAGCCAGGTGCTTCCTCCTGGTCTCCCATGCAGGTGCAGGGCCCAAGCATTTGGGCCATCCTCTACTGCCCTCCCAGGCTACAGCAGAGAGCTGGACTGGAAGAGGAGCTACTGGGACATAATCTGGCACCCCAACCTGGACTAGAACCGGGAGTACTGGCACTGCAGGCGGAGGTTTAGCCTAGTGAGCCACCACACCGGCAAGTTGTATTCTTATTTATTGGGTTACTTGTCCATTTTCTTTCTTCTCCTGGCTTGGATCCACATAGCTCTGGCCATTGCAGCCAATTGGGGGTTGAACCTGCAGATGAAAGACCCCTCCCACCCACCTCTGCCTCTCCTCTCTCTGTGTAACTTTGACTTTCAAATAAATAAATAAATCTTTTTAAAAAAAACTGTCCTAAAGTAACTGATATTTTATCTCAGGAGAAAAGACAAACAGAACTTTAGTATTTATCTGTTAAGCATATTTTTTCCATGCAATAAATCTGAACTTTGAACATCCACTTCATTTTTTCTTGAGGAGCACTCAATCCAGTGCCCTTCTTATCACAGAAACAAATTAGAACCTAATCTGGAAAATCAAGCATCTCTATCCCCATGTCAACATTTTTTTTTTGTTTCAGGAATTAGCAAATATTTAATACAAGGCCAATCACTGCATTGATTTTATTAAGAGGGAGAGAGAGAGAGAGAGAGAGAGAGAGAGAGAGAGAGAGAGAGAGAGATCTTCCACTGGCAGGCTCACTCTCCAGATGGCTGCAACAGCCAGTGTGCAGTCAGGCCCAAGCCAGGAGCCAGGAGGTTCTTTCTGGTCTCCAAAGGGGGTGGCAAGGCCCCAAACACTTGGACCATCTTGTACTGATTTTCCCAGGCTATTAGCAGGGAGCTGCATCAGAGACTTGCATGAGCGCCCATATGAAATGTCAGCATTGCAAGCTGCTGCAGCTTTACCGACTATACCACAATGCCATAAAATCTCCCATATTTTAAGGTTATCTGATAAACCACCTGAATCCCACCTGGAAATTTAATTTACTTAAGCAGTGTAAAGCAACAGAATCACAGGTTCCAGAAATTAGGATTGGACATCTTTCAGAAGCCCTTAATGTGCCTATCACATGGTCTGAACACCTTGAAACTGTCAGATTCAGTTAAAAGGCAATTATATGCTGCCTATGAGAAACACAACTTATTATTTATTTATTTATTTATTTATTTTTGAAAGGTCAAGTGACAGAAAGGGAGCAATCTTCAATCCACTGGTTCACTCTCCGGATGGCCACAATGGCCAAGGCTAGTCCTGGACAAAGCCAGGCACTCAAAACTCCATCCAGCTTCCTACTTGGGTAGCAGGAGGAAAAGCACTTGGGCCATACTCTCCTGCCATCCCAGGCACATTCACAGGGAGCTGCCTAAAAAGCAAAGCCACTGGGACTCAAATCATTGCTCCAGAATAGGATGCCAGACAGCATTTGACAGTCAGTCCACTTTGCCACAGTTCTGGCTCCTGAAAACTTATTTTAAATATAAGGCAGGGGCAGGTGCTGTGGTGCAGTAGGTTAATCCTCCGTCTGTGGCACTGGCAACCCATATGGGCACCAGTTCTAATCCCAGCTGCTCCTCTTCCAATCCAGCTCTCTGCTGTGGCCTGGGAAGGCAGTGGAGGATGGCCCAAGTTTTATGGGCCCCTGCAGCCATGTGGGAGACCAGGAAGAAGCACCTGATTCCTGGCTTCCTATTGGCACAGCTCTGGCCATTGCAGCCATTTGGGGATGAACCAATGGAGGGAAGACCTTTCTCTCCGTCTCTCCCTCTTACTGTCTGCAACTCTACTTCTCAAATAAATAGATAAAATCTTTAAAAACATATAAAGCAATACATTTAAAATAAAATTATAGAAAAACATAAATCATTGTAATCAAAAAAATCTGGGCACAGGGAAGAGCTGGCAGCAAAATGGCCAATGAGAATTCTAGGGAGTTATCCCTCCCCAGAAATATGGAAAATCCATCAGATCAAAACACATTGGCCCTCTGGAAGCTAGCAAAGATATACAGCCACCAAGCAAACACATAACCAGGAGCTAAAGTACTGAAGTACTACACAGAGCATTAGGACATGCTAGCTTACCCTTGTCCCTTTCCACACCCCAGCACAATGCTAGTTTTGAAGGTCTCAGAACAGCTATTTTAAAATAGTTTGAAAAATTCACTAAAGAAACCACACCTACAACTCACAGTCATAACAACAACTAATCCTAGAGAAACTTGAGGAATCTGATTTCCAAAGTTACCTCAACATATCCACTATTCAAGTGAAAGAAATACAAGATACGCCAAGAGACAAGACAGTATGATTAATTCATAACAAATAAGAAATTAACAGATTCTCCCTAGGAGGTTCAGATACTGGAATTACTAGAAGAAAATAAGTCAATTGTTAGAAATATGTTCAAACAGATGAAAAAAAAAACAAAGAATTAATGGAAATCAGGAAACTGATATCGACAAATAAAGAATATCAATAAAAAGAAGTTATGAAAAAGAACCACATAGAAATTTTGAAGCTGGAATAAACAACTGAAATAAAAACTCACTAGAGAGGTTTAATTGCACATTTGTGCAAGTAAAAGAAAAAAAATTAGTGAACTTGAAGGATTCCTAATTAAAATTATCCTGTCTTAGGAGCAGAAATAAAAAAGCTAGATTATCTCTGTTAACCATCTATATTAATTATACAGAAATTAAACTTTAGAAAAACAATGTTACATACAAAAATGAGAATCACTTCATAGTTTTTCATTTCAAGAAGGGGCAGTAAGGACATAGAAGGTTGAACACAGTAGCAAACTATCTGGCATAATTAACATCTGTAGTATACTTTACAAATCAGTAGAAGAAGGTACAACTGCATGGCCAAAATTAAGAAAAAAAATCACAAAAATGTTAAAATTTTGAATTATATAAAGTATATCCTACAATAAAAAAGTATTATAATCAATACCAAAAATATGAAAATACATAAATATCTAGAAATTAAGTGTAATCTTAGAATTAATGAGGAACTCAAAAGGAAAATTGGGAGGTATTTTGAGTGGAATGAAAAGCAAACACAAAACCGTGAAATTTATGAGATACAGTTATAGCAGTGGAGATTAATTTCTAGCTCTATGTGTCTATATCAGAAAGTTCTCAAACCAGGAACCTTAGCATTCTACCTTAAGCAATTTTTCAAAAGAGTATCAAAGAAAAAGCAAGTAAATAAATAAAAATGAAAGAAATCACCAAAACAAAAAAAGGCAAGAAGAAAATCAATGAAACATCTTTTTATGGTCATATAATGACACATGATAGTAATATATTAAGTACAGAAGTCAGATTGAAGTAAGTAGTTAGATCTGTCACATCACAATAAATATTGACAGCAATAGGTTATATTGAATCAAAAGGAAACCAAGAGTCTATGTAGATAAAAAGTGCAAATAAGTAAATATAAACCTGATGTGGAATGGGATATTTTGGTTTTGAAATGAGGCATTCAACTTTATTGGGAATGCTTAAATTTTGACTCAGAATGTGAACATGCACATCACAATAAAACATTGATTACAAAATTAAGGTTTTTTTTTTTAAGCTTTTATTTATTTGAAAGGCAGAGTTACAGAGAGGCAGAGGGAGAGGGAGGGAGAAAAGTCATCCATCTGCTGGTTCACTCCCAAAATGGCCACACAAGCTAGAGCTGGGCTCATCTGAGCCAGGGGCCTGGAGCTTCTTCTGGGTCTCCCACGTGGCCACAAGGGCCCAGGACTTGGACCATCTTCTACTGCTTTCCCAGACCACAGCAAAGAGCTAGATAGGAAGCAAAGCAGCCAGGACTTGAACCGGCACCACATGGGATGCAGGAGAGAGAATGCTATAGTAAAAATCTGCTTTGTTGTCATTTTGTCACCCAGCATTCACTTACTTTTGGTAAATATTCTGTCTTTGCCCTTTGGGGAACTAACTCCATTCTCAGTTTCAGATCATGTGCAAGTAGAATTGTCTCTTCCTGATACTCTTATTTTAAGGATAAATTTGGACTGTTTTGGGCAACAGTGACTGGTTAGATGTGTGCATGTTCGCACATTTGAAGGGACTAATACAAGACACAACCCATTTTTAATTATGCTGAAAGTTGAAAATATAACTGTGAAACTGCCAGACACAAAGACATAGTGAAGCCAGCCTAAATATAGCCAAAAAATGCTAGAAAATGAATCCTTATGGTATCATTAGGCCAGCATGAACCCTGCTGCCCAAGGCCATTCTCATTTCCAGACTTTTTCAGGTACCCAAGTCAACAGCTTCTCTTTTTTGTTGAGTTATATTTGCTGTCACTTACATCCAAATTCTTTATCACAATATGAGGAATCTATTCCTGGCTTCCTCTTCCATTCATAAATATTACCTTCTCACTAAAATTTTCTTTCTATAAAGGGGGATAATGTTAATGATTTCTTTTTTTTTCTTTTCTTTTTTGACAGGCAGACTTAGACAGTGAAAGAGAGATACAGAGAGAAATGTCTTCCTTCTGTTGGTTCACCCCCCCAAATGGCCACTACAACCGGCGCGCTGTGCCGGTCCAAAGCCATGAGACATGTGCTTCCTACAGGTCTCCCATGCGGGTGCAGGGCCCAGCACTTGGGCTATCCTCACTGCCTTCCCGGGCCACAGCAGAGACTGACTGAAAAAGCAGCAAGTGGGACAGAATCTGACGCCTCAACCGGGACTAGAACCTGGAGTACCAGCACCACAGGTGAAGGATTAGCCTAGTGAGCCGTGGTGTGACCTTAAACTTAATGATTTCATACTGTTCTCCCTCCTCCTCCTTTCATAATGTTCTAAGTATTAAATGGAAAACTATACAGAAATCACAAATTTGTTCCACAACACTAAACTATGGCACACAGTACTTAATTTCTCTATATGAAATCTGGCTCAAAGCCTCAATTTTAACAGGTGGGAAAATATCCAATATGAGTGACTCTTGGGACCTTTTGTATACTTAGCTTAGTATCCAATGTCAAAAAAGATACTATGGTTGGCCAATGCAGTGTTTTGTTGCAGCTCCCAAGACAATGGAGCCTGAACATTAGTCATCTCAGCAAATATCATTTCATTCCTTAGGAACCGCTACTGCCTCCTGGATGACTTCCACACCAGACCCATCCACTTAGAACCTGTCTTTACAATGTACTGTTAGGCAGCTCTCCAACTTTCAACCCCTTACCTCTTCTTCTTCAACCTCATCTTCTCTTCCTAGGAACACCTAGATGAATGCCACTCCTACATGAGAATTTGGATAGCACTGTACAAAAGATGTGTTGAAGCTGGTTTTGGTCGGAAACATGAAAACTGTTAATAGCTCCTGAGACCAAGAACCCAGAACTCCTCAGAAGACAAGCGTGAAAAGTTATATTCTTTCCTTTTGGAGTTCCTTCAGGCAGGAAAGTGTAATCAATAGCTCAGTGAATTATCCTGCGACAATTGAAGAGTACCTAAAGCTGAGAAAGTTGGATAAGCAAGATCAATTTCCCTGTCATTGTTGTCAACAAAACCTCCCACCCACTATGAAGCTTCCATCACAATCAAGAGGGGATACTTGCTGCCACCTCCTTTCGGACACTACACTTAATAGAAGGCCCATGAGTGACAAACTTTCTTACTGCCTCATCTGGTATTTCTCTGAATGGAAGAATATGATGACTAACTGGTAATTACAGTATATGCAAAAGTGAAATGAATGAAAGCAATGTGATAAAGAATAGGAGGGAGGAATTGGGAAGATTTTATCATAAGATATCTAAACTACCTGTAAAATTTTAGTTATTCAAAAATGGACTTAGATGACTTGTGAGTGCATATTACAATCTCTAATGCAGGCACTGAATTATTTTGGAAGAAATGTTATTCGTAAGCTGGGAAAGGAGAAAAGATTGAATCAGATGAAATTTTTATTTAAAATACTATGAGATCCACAGCAAAAGATCACAGGAAGCTCCATTTCTCTTTGACATAGAATTAAACTCTGATGCTCTGTTAAAGCAATGTGTTAAAGTAATCTATTATGTTCTCTTGATGTCTGTTAAATTCTAATTGTTCAAAAACAGCTGAATTTTTATTAAGAGCTATGGGTTATTTAAATATGTGCTTTTTTCAAAAATTTGAATAATCACCTTGTAACAATGATCAAATTTGGTCTATGTTATGTCATGATTTTAAGAAATCTTATTTCAACCAGATATTTTGGATTTTGAGCCTTCTTGGCATTCTTGACAGGCA
This sequence comes from Lepus europaeus, assembly GCF_033115175.1. Classification (NCBI taxonomy): domain Eukaryota; kingdom Metazoa; phylum Chordata; class Mammalia; order Lagomorpha; family Leporidae; genus Lepus; species Lepus europaeus. The sequence continues at coordinate 141,787 of NW_026909002.1, forward strand.
TTCAAAAAATCAAAGTTTCAAACAATCTGGTCTCTAAAATTTCCAGTAAATCCTGGACTCTGGTTTTTCCAGTTTGGGCCCAACTGAAAAAATCGAAGGACCTATGTCTCTCATCTTATAGAGACACCAACTAATCAGTCTATTTGGAGTATATTAGAAGGACTGTCAAGATGTGATATGGTACCAGACTTTAAGTTTCTATAATGGAAAATGCTATTAATACAAATGTTTGAGAATTAAAAAGTCTAATGATCTTGTGTTACTAGACATGATAGTTATCTTAATGAGAAAGCCCCAGAGGCTTAAAGGGTTAAATACTTGTAAAATCCTACAGGTGCTTTCAAAAATACTGTGAAGTAAGCAAGTGCCTCTTGTTGGTTGATGAGTTTATAATTTTAAACATGGCGACTTAAAGTCTTTTGTCATCCACAGTTATATATGATCTGCTGCTCATAAAACTAAAGCGTTGTTGGTTCTGTGTTTAGCTGTCCTCCTATAGGTTCCTATGGATTTTTTCCAGCCACTTTTATTGTATTCAGTACTTTGGGATGGCTCTGTAAACAGATGAAGCCAATAATGTATTAACAGTACCAACTGAGAGAAAGTATGGTTAAGTGAGGTTACTAAAAAGAAAAAGCAATTCAAATCAATTGGCAATCTACAAAAAGAGTTAAAGATTTTAAAAGCTATTATTAAAATTGCTATATTGGTCTATTATGCTATATTATATGTGTGTACATATTGTATGTCCACATGGGGAAATTTTATTAAGAGTTTTATTTTAAATGGCTTATAGATAAGATTGTCCATAAATTTAAGCTGCTAAAATCCATCAAATATACATTTTAATTTGTGGGACCTGAATCTGTGTATCATATGTTTTAGACTTGTTGGTAGAAAGAAACTAAAACATTTTAGATGGTTGTGCTTAAGTTTACTGGCTAAACAAACTACACCATGTTAGATATTTAAGAGGTGTTTTCAAATACATGATTCTTAAAATTTATAGAAGGCATTGGACCTTCTGGTAAATGTTTTCTTAAGTTGTTATCTAATGGTTGAAACGGTTTGCTAAGTATTCATGTGATATTGCTATTGTCAGCAAGCGATCTAGGACTTGATCCCTCATTTCTCTATTCTAAGCCCAACTTGTTCTTTCATTTCTCTATTCTCTTCAAGGTAGGAAACTAATTCTATTATGAAGGAATCTGTAGGATGCACAATTTAATCTTTAGACCTTATAAAAGAGATGGCTAACATTTTTCTGCAATAGCATAGCCAAAATAAGAACTCAAATAATAATCTCATAGCTAGATTCACTTCGCCATCAGCGAAGTATACAGTAAGTAGAAAAAACCTCCCTTTCAGACCAAAGGGAAAGAAAGTTTTAAAGTGAGAATATAATTTTCCTCATGGGCATAGTCTACCTTAGAAAAACTACTACAGAACATGCCTGTGACTATAGACTTGTAGTTCAGGCCACCGAAGATTAGAGACGGGAAACGGGCACTCCCTTGACTTGCATCCTCTGGTCTGCTTTAACACAAACTAGGAGGAAAAGAAAGCTAGGCATCAGAAGCAATGGGTGGCAGGCCTATTAATGGCTGATCTGTACAGTGATCTGCCCTCAAGGAGACCCAACAGGCCAGTCCACTGCAGTGGCTTTCAAAGTGGTAAGCCTGGGCTTCAGCAGAAGTCAGCTTGTGAAGAGCCCTGGCAGCTCTGCCAAGAGTTGGATCACTGGAAATGGACCTGCCCTGGAGTCGAAGGATGCCCAGGTCAGAGCCACAGATCTTATTGGCTCTAAGCTGAAAAGCCCTTCACTCAGCCCAACTTCCAAAGTGACCACTGCAGCTGAGGGTATGGTCAAGTAGGGTCAGCAACATTGCAGGCAGAACTGTAAATTTCTTGTTAGAGATGCCCCCTGCCTTTACCTGGCCAGCTCTCCTCCCAGGCCAGCCAAGTAATGAAAGTCAACAGAGTGCCTTCCCCTAGGAGGTTCACACCTCCCTTAGGATATACCCCATGTGAAGAGATAGATAGGTCTGGGCCTCTTAACTTACAAGGCCTAAAGCCCACCAGATTATTATCAAGCCCCTTCTGTCAGGTTCTATTTGCCTCTCAATCAGAAAAATTACTTGTAGCTTAGACAGCACCTTTCTTAGCTCCTCTAATAATGACTCTGTCCTTTGTTCTAGACCCTGTCTAGTGCACTTGGGCCTCATTCCTTTGTAATCATAACCTCTACTCTACCACCAATGACTCTACTCCCAACATGTGTGTACTGATGGTCCTCTTCCCCACTTAATGCTGTATAATTGTTCAAACCTGGTAAATGCCACTCTTAGGATCATTGGTTACTATCCTCACTCTGTCTTTTATGACCTTGTCTAAATATGATCAGAGTCGGCAAACTTGTAAGGCTTCCATAGCCTTGGCAACTCATGACGACAGCCTAGGGTGGTTACTGGCGCCATAAACTAGAGTGTCAATTTGTTGGGTCAACAACAGGAGCCACTGTGCACTTGCTCCTCATGTGGGATCTCTGTCCTTAATGTGCTGTACATTGTGATTTAATGCTATAACTAGTACTCAAACAGTATGTTTCACTTTGTGTTTCTATGTGGGTGCAAACTGTTGAAATCTTTATACTAAATTGATCTTCTGTATATAAAGAGAATTGAAAATGAATCTTGATGCAAATGGAAGGGGAGAGGGAGCGGGAGAGGGGAGGGTTGCGGGTGGGAGGGAAGTTATGGGGGGGGAAGCCATTGTAATCCATAAGCTGTACACTGGAAATTTATATTCATTAAATAAAAGTTAAAAAAAAATACTATGAGATCAAAAAAGAGGAAGAGAGTAGCACAAAACAGAAAACAATGAACAAATGGCAATAGAAAATTCTTATGTATTGATAATTATTTTAAATGTAAGTGGATTAAGTTTTTCCATAAGAACAGAGTGGCTGAATGAATAAAATAGTAATATCCGAGACTCACTGTAGCTTTAAGGGCACACCTAGGCTGAAAGTGAAAAGTTGTAAAAAAAATATTCCATGAAACCAGTAACCAAAGGAGAACACATGTAGTTATATCAGACAAAATAAGCTTTACTGCTGGTGCCGTGGCTCAATAGGCTAATCCTCCACCTGCAGTGTCAGCACACCGGGTTCTAGTCCCACTCAGGGTACTGGTTCTGTTCCAGTTGCCCCTCTTCCAGTCCAGCTCTCTACTGTAGCCCGGGAATGTAGTGGAGGATGGCCCAAGTGCTTGGGCCCTGCACCCACATGGGAGACCAGGAGAAGCACCTGGCTCCTGGTTTCAGATCGGCGCAGTAACCTGGCCACAGCGCGCCTGCCACAGCGGCCATTGGATGGTGAACCAACGGTAAAGGAAGACTTTTCTCCCTGTCTCTCTCTCTCACTGTCCACTTTGCCTGTCAAAAAAAAAATAGACTTTACTCAAAGGAAATGAATTAAGCACCTCATAAAGATACCTGCACCTCTATGTTTATTGCAACATTATTCACAATAGCCAAGATTTATATGCAACCTAAGAATCCAATAACTAAAAGATGGATAAAGAAATTCTGAGAGTGGAGATAAACACACATGACATATTTTGAAAATTTCACAGAAAATGAATTAAAGATAAGTGTTTGTCACAAAATGAAATCCATGCAGTTTCTTCATAATTTGCATTTTCCAAAAATTTTTAAGTGCCTTCATAGTTAGAGTTACAGAGATCTTTAAAAAGAAGAACCTTCCTTTTGCAACAACAGCGATGCAACCACAGGACATTATGCTAATGGAAATAAGTATGACACAGAAAGAAAACTACTATGTTATCTCACATAGGAAGTCTAATAATATTGAAAATTTAAAAGTTGAATACATAGAACAGAAAATAGAATGATAGCTACCAGTGGTGGGTGTGGTAGGAGGAGAGGATAGAGGTCAACATATACAAAGTTGTAGTTATGGAGGATGAAGTAGTCTAGAGAACTAATGTACATCATGAGACCCATGGTTATGGTTAGTAATATTGCATTGCGTCCTGGAAACTTGCTAAGAGAGCAGATTTTTGAATGATCATGAAACAAAGCAAATTACAAAGGAGTAACAGATTATGACTATGTTAGTTACCTAACATGAGTGTTTGAAATAATGATTTCATTATGTATGACAAGTCTTCAAAAAGTTGATGGAAATGCATATGATGAAAAAACTATGAATTTCAAACTTTTGAACAAAAATATCTTTTTTAAAAAAGATTTATTGGGGCTGGCACTGTGGCATAGCAGGTAAAGCCATAGTCTGCAATGCCAGCATCCTGTATGGGCTCCAGTTCAAGTCTTGGCTGCTCCACTTCTAATCCAGCTCTCTGCTGTGGCCTGAGAAAGCAGTAGAAGATGGCCCAAGTCCTTGGGCCCTTGCACCTACCTGGGAGCCCCAGAAGAAGCACCTGGCTCCTGGCTTCAGATCAGCGCAGCTCTGCCTGTTGTGGCCAACTGGGGAGTGAGCCAGTGGATGGAAGGCCTTTCTCTCACTCTCTCTGCCTCTCCTTCCCTATCTGTGTAACTCTGACTTTCAAATAAACAAATAAATCTTTTTAAAAAATCTTAAAAAAAAGGACTTGTGCCATCTTCTGTTTTCCCAGTCCCTAGCAGAGAGCTGGATAAGAAGTGGAGTGGAAAGGACTCAAACAGGCACCCATATGGAATGCTGGCACTGCAGGCAGTGGCTTTACCTGCTGCACCACAGCACCGGCCCCACCAAACTGTTTTTTAGTTTCATTTTGCACAAACCTTTTGAAATATCCTCCTATATCAAAATGTATTGTATACCTTAATATATCATCTAAACCAAAGAGAGAGTAAATAAAATATCATCTAAATCAAAGACAGAGTAAATAAAATTATCATTGAAAATCACAGAAGACAAAGTTGCAGCATCTACTCTGTTCTCAAACAAAGCTTTCTATATATACAATGTGTTTTTAACTCTACAGAATCAGAAATAGACTCAGCAACAGCGCACCCTCCCCCCTTATTTCCTCAAAAGGATTCATGTTTTCTAGAGATGATTACTAAAGAACAGAGCAGCATGTACCAAAGAGCACAAAGCCTAACAAAGAGGAAGATGAGGGCCATGACAACAATCTAAATATCTTTTAGTATTCTTTCTCCTAGAATCCCTTTGAGGCTATTCTGTTCCTGAATGCTGTCAAATCTTGTTCCCTCCACAGAACCTGCTCTGCTACTCCATCCTTCTTCCAAATTCCTTCTCTCCTTCCCAATACATTTTTGTTCTGCCTTGATTTCTTTAAAAAAAACTTTATTTATTTATTTATTTATTTATTTAACAGGTGGAGAGTTACAGAGAGACAGAGGCAGACAGAGAGAGAGAAGTCTTCACTCACCAAATAGCCACAATGGCCAGAGCTTCACCAATCTGAAGCCAGGAAGCAGGAGCTTCTTCCCCATCTCCCACATGAGCAGAGGCCCAAGGACTTGGGCCATCTTCCATTGCCTTCCCAGGCCATAGCCAAGAGCTGGCTTGGAAGTGGAACAGCCACAACTTAAACTGGTGCCTATATGGGAGGACTCGAACCTGCGCCCATATTGGATGCCAGCACTGGATGCAGCAGCTTTATCCACTATGCCACAGTGCTGGCCCCTCCAAATCCATCCTGATTTAGGGAGCAGTCTTCTCTATAGTGTCATACAACCTCTAATGGACACAACTGAAGCTAGCAATGTCTTTTGTTTGGAATCATATCTATGATCACTTCATTCTTGTAAGGTTTTGTAAACTCTTTCCCATCTACTTTCTTCTCACCAAAATTTTCATTGAGTCCCCTTTGCCAAAACAGTGATGTCATTTTGTTAATAGTGTACACATATATTTCCCCATTTTAGCCAATCAGTTTACAGTAATAACTTTTACATCCTCATCTAGGTTATAACCTGCTGAAATTAAATTTCATATTATTTTCTTCTATTGTTTGCCTAAGGCCTCACTGAGTATATTGAATCCACCTTGGCCACAGGCACCTGCTCATTTCCTTTACATATGTTATCAGTTTACAAGTAATGGCAGGTTCTTCCTTTGCCTGTCTTCTACATCTGCAGCTTCTTTGTCTCTGCAAAAGGAGGTATACTTCAAGCCTGCCTCCTCTCATGTACTCTCCCATTACTAACAGAGGTCTCTCCCTCTATATAGTTTTGCATCTCTGACATTGTTTTTGGTTGTTTGCTAATTTCTTTATGATAAATCTGGTCCTGATACCTCTAAAGTCCACCAGAATTCACAAATCTAAAAATAGCCTTTAAAGTCTGAGCAACATAAGCTGCACCAAAAATTTTCCCTGTGAGAAGGGATTGTAAGAACTGTCCCTTGAATACATTCTAAAAAAAAAAAAAACATGGTAATGTCATCAAAAAGAAACCCTGAAAACCTGTTCCAGAATAAAGGAGACCAAATATAACTAAATGAAGTACATGATCCTAGACAAAATCCTGTAACGGAGTTTTTTTTTTTTTTTTTAATCCACAAAGGACATTGGTGGGTAAATTGACCAAAATAGAATACGGATGAGAGATTAACTGAAAGTTACATGTCAGCATTAAGTTTACTGAAGGAAATAATTGAACGTGTAAGAGAATTCTCTCTGCTTAAGAAGTACACAATGAAAAACTCAAAGAAAAGTGCATCATGTATGAAATGTATTCTCAAATGCTCAGGAATGTATGTGTGGTTTTTTTGCACATGCACAAAGGGTGAGGAAAGACAGAAAGGAAGGAAGGAGACAGAGAAAAGAAATGGAAAACTGATCAAAATGTTAATAATAGGTAAATCTGAATAAAGGGCATACTATCCATGAAAATTTTCTGTTAATATAATTAGCCTGACACACACACATTTTCTTACATAGACCCTTAACTACATTTTCATGTGTTTTACCTAACTTTTGCAATTTTTAACTTTCATTCCCACAGCTGCCACAGCTATACACAGCCAGTTGTCTCAGGTTCTGTCCCAGGCAAAATCCTGGGGTCTGCTGTCTGCATTTGAAGCAGTGAATGTTTCAGCATGATTTTGCATACTATTGGAAAGGAGTACGCAAGGAAGGGTTTTTTCCTAGTGTATAATGTAAAACCAAAGAGAATCAATGTTTTATGAAACCATGTTTACAGCATGTAACTACTAATCTCTTTCTTACATGGTACCACATCTTGATTCCTTGGGCTTTTAGGATGTGAATTGATTTCCAGATTTTCTTCTGTGCCATTTCTATTGCATCTTCTCCATTGGATTTCCTTCTTTCACATCTCTGTTTTCTGTTTTTTGTGGGACCCTCTCCCCTTCTTGCCATCCTCAAAATTATTTTAAAAAATTTTAATAACAGTTGTATTGAAATTAATTCATATATCCATGAAAATATATAATTCAGATTTTTTCTTAGTTGAACATTCATTTCCTGAACCAATTTTAAAACAATTTCATGACTTCAAAAGAAAATTTCATACCCTTTAGTTATTAACCCCTCACCTTTCATCTTCCCAGCCTTCACAAGCAACTAATATACTTTGTATCTATAGATTATCCTATTCTAGATATTTTATAAGCATGGGATGTGGTCATTTGCAACTGACTTCTTTCACTTAGGGTGATGTTTTTCAAGGCTCATTCTTGTGGTAGCATTCATCAGTGTTCCCTTTTTATGGCTGAATTATGGGTCATTGTAAGTATGTGCCACACTTTCCTTATCCATTCATCAGCGGATGGACATTGGTGTGGTTTCCACATTTGGCTGCTGTGAGTGCTGTTGCTGTGAATATTTATGTGCCATTTCTGTGTGCATAATTTTTAATCTCTCTTGTGTATAATGCCTGGGTGAAAAATTGCTGGCTTAAAGGCAACTCTGTGTTTAATATTTTAAGGAACCGTCAAACTGTTTTCCAAAACACACCATTTTCATTCTCTTTAGCAGTATGTAAGACTTTGTATCTCTCTACATTTTCTCAAACCTTATTATCTGTTTTTTCCCCAGTTTTTATTTATTTGTTTTCATTTTATTTAAAAGACAGGGAGAAGGGAGACAGACACACAAACAGAAACAGAGAAACAGATGGGGAGAGATTTTCCATCTGCAGGTTCACTGCCCAAATGCCCATAACAATGGGCCAAGCCAAAGCTAGGAGACTGGAATTCCATGCAGATCTCTGAAGTGAGTGGTAGGGACCCAAGTACTTGAGCCATCACCTGCTGCCACCCAGAGTTCACATTAGCAGGAAGTTAGATAAGAGGAGGAAGAGGGGCTGGCACTGTGGCACAGCAGGTTAAAGCCCTGGCCTGGGGCTCCAGCATCCCATATGGGTACTGGTTCTTGTTCCTACTGCTCCTCTTCGTATCCAGCTCTCTGCTGTGGTCTGGGATGGCAGTAGAAGATGGCCCATGTCCTTGGGCACCTGCACCCATGTGGAAGACCTGGAAGAGGCTCCGGGCCCCTGGCTTCAGATCGGCACAGCTCCAGCCATTGCAGCCATCTGAGGAGTGAGCCAGTAGATGGAGGACCTCTCTCTCGATATTTGCCTCTCTGTAACTCTTTCAAATAAATAAAATAAATCTTGTTTAAAAAGCCACAGGAAACACATTTAAAAAAAAAGTGGTGGAAGAGCCAGATTCAAACCAAGCACTTGGATGTGGGATGGTAGCATCCCAAGAAGTGCTTCAACTCATTGTGCCAAATGCCTACCCCTGTTATCTGGTATTTTGATTGTGATTATTCTAGTAGGTGTGAAGTGGCATTTCATAGTGGTTTTCTACTTTCTTTATGAGAAATGAAGTCAAGGAGCTTCTGTTATAATTCTTTACTTTCAGTGGCATTTTAGGAAGGACATGAACTATTAGTATAGTTGATTAATATACTAAGTATAACTGGAGCAAAATGACCTATTTTAAATTTTTAAAAGGAAAAAATTTCTTCTAAATATTTGAAAACATTTACATAGAAATCTCAGGGTTTTGTCCACCTGTACCGTTTCCTACTTCAGTTCCTTTTAATGTTATGTTGTCTGTGTGGTTAAGGAACTGTAATACTGTGCACTGAATTTGTTCTGTAAGATTACTTTCTGTATGGAGTAGGGATAGGAATACCTTCTAATGACTCCTCAGGATTAACCTGAAGGCAGAGCAGAACTGATTGCCAAAAACTACAAAGCTCAATGTGGTTTTTCTTCTGGTTTTTTTTTTTTTTTTTTGACAGGCAGAGTTAGACAGTGAGAGAGAGAGAGAGAGAAAGGTCTTCCTTCTGGTGGTTCACCCCTCATATAGCCTCTATGGCCTGTGTGTTACGTTGATCCAAAGCCAGGAGCTAGGTGCTTCCTCTTGGCCTCCAATGCATGTGCAGGGCCCAAGCATTTGGGCCACCCTCCACTGCCTTCCTGGACCACAGCAGAGAGCTGGACTGGAAGAGGAGCAACTGGGACAGAATCTGGCACCCCAACCGGGACTAGAACCTGGGGTGCCGGTGCCGCAGGCAGAGGATTAGCCTAGTGAGCCGCAGCACTGGCCAGCTCAATGTGTTTTAATCACCAATGGTTTTTATATTTGTTGTGGTTAAATGTTTGTCATGTGGTAAATATCAAACAAATGTTGAGGGCATTTACATAAGGCAAATAACATACCTTCTAAGAGATGAATGAACAATTTAAATTGTTATAAATTTACACTTTAATCATAGTGTAATGATGGGGTACATCACACCTGCCAAATGGTGACTGAAAGTTGTAGAGTAAGTACATGGAGAATCACATTATTCTACTTGACCCTGTGTATGTTTAAACATCTTTGTGATGAAAAACTTCAAGAAAAAGATATTGAGTGCCTCATGAAGAGAGGAAGGAGGTAGTAAGGATTTCTGGCATGCATAAGTCAATCCATCAAGACCAGAGTTTAGGTATGTCTCAATGAAGACATTTCTAGAAGTCTAATTCCTTTGTAGTTGAGTACTGTGGAGGGAAAGTGATTTTTTGCTGTGAGGAAGGAGGAAAAAATGGAAGGAAGGAAGGAAGGAACGAAGGAAGGAAGTTATTTGATGAAGACTTCCATGAGGTAGCTTCTAGTTACTCTGTAAATGGTGAGTCCAACACATGTGCTGACCAAGGAGAGATAGCGTAAGTTTCAGGAAAGTGTAGGAGATCTCAAATGGTTTTGAGTAGAATGCAAGAGAGCATGAACAAGAGAATCGGTGACTTAAGTTCTGTTTTATTTGTTCACTGTTACATAGGATAGGATAATGATTTGTGAAATGAATGAAAAAATTATTTTCAGGCAGTGCTAGAGCTGCCCCTAGAATCAGTAGAGTTGATCATAAAATTAATACAATAGTTATCAGTCACTTATAGGTATGCATTTCTGGAAAAACCAGAGAAATGGGATATTGCCAGACAGGAAAGATTAAAGTAGATTGGATGAGAGTCGTTTGGAGTAAGGGCTTTTAAATAAGACAATAAATAAGACAATTTAAATAAGACAATAAACTCTGCTTAAAGAGGGAGTAATGCAGATATGGGGCTGGTGGGAAGATGAATAAGTGGAAAGATTATGACTCAGAGTTCAAAAGTTGACAAATATACAGGGTATGCTGCAAAGTTAGAGGGTTGAGGTCAAAGGTTCAGACTATAATACTTCACATGGCAGAGACATTCCCAGTGGTAAACTCTGGGGTGTGGCAGTAATTTAACTGGAGTAAGACTCTAGATGGGAGAGTAGAGATCTCCAGTTTACTCTGTAAATGGTCAGTCCAACACATCTGCTAACCAAGGAGAGACAGCATAAGTTTCAGGAAAGTGTAGGAGATCTCAAATGGTTTTGAGTAGAATGGAAGAGAGCATGAACTAGGGAATAGGTAACTTAAGTTCTGTTTCATTTGTTCACTGTTACATAGGTTAGGATAATGATTTGTAAATTGAGTGAATAAATTATTTCCAGGCAGTGCTAGAGCTACCCCTAAAATCAGTAGAGTTGATCATAAATTTAATACAATAGTTATTAGTCACTTATAGGAATGCATTTCTGGAAAAGCCAGAGAAATGGGATATTGCCAGACAGGAAAGATTAAAGTGGATTGGAAGAGAGTCATTTGGAGTGGAGCCCTTTAAATATTATCTTGAAGACAATAAAATCTGCTTAAAGAGGGAGGAAATGCAGACTTGAGGCCATTGGGTAGATGAATAAGTGGAAAAATTATGAGCCAGAGTTCAAAAGTTGACAAATATACAGTATATGCTGCAACGTTAGAGGGTTGAGGTCAAAGGGTCAGACTATAATACTTCAGATGGCAGACATTCCCAGTGGTAAACACTGGGGTGTGGCAGCAACTTAACTGGAGTAAGACTCTAGATGGGAGAGTAGAGGTCTCCATGTTATTGATTTGTCAATCCACATGGATATTAGCTCCTCGACTGATCTCCACTGCTTCCAGTTCCTTGCCTTGGGCCACATCCCACATTGTTTACCATCCCAGGACCTCCACAGAATCTCCATTGATTCTGCAACATTAAGCTTCAGACAATGCAGGTGGAATGGCATAACTCCGGATAAGAAGATAGAAGTATGGTAGAGTGAGGGGGCTGCAGTGAACATGTTTTAGTTTTGTTTTATTTTGACAACCAGAATTTCCAACTTTTTACTTTAAAGCTACCTTAAGTGCCTTCCAGGAAATTGTTCAATGTTTTAACATTTATTTATTTGAAAGGCTGAGTGTGGGGCTGGTGTTGCAGCATTAGCAGGTAAAGTGCGGGCATCCCATATGGGTGCCAATTCATGTCCTGGCTACTCTACTTCCAATGCAACTCCCTGCTAATAGCCTGGAAAAGCAGTGGAGGATGGTATTTGGACCCTGTCACCCTTCTGGGAGACATTGATGATGCTCCTGGCTCTTCACTTCAGCCTGGTCTCACACTGGCTATTGGGGCCATCTGGAGAGTGAACCAGCACATGGAAGATTCTCTCCCTCTCTTCCTCCCTGTGGCTCTGAATTTCAAAAAAAAAGAACAAATCTTTTAAAAATAAAGACAGAGATACAGAATGAAAGAGAGACAGAGAGACATATCATCCATCTTCTGGCTGAAAGTCCTAATAGCTGTCAATGCTGGAGGTAGTCAAGACAAAAGTTACGAGCCCAAATCTCCATTTGGGTCTCCCACATGGGTGGCAGGGGGCTACCTTCATAAGCTTATTTTCCAGTAGGAAAACATCAATGCCCCAAAGTATGGTTTCCCAATGCATTACTATGCCTCTCACGACAGATTCTCAACCAACAATTCTAATGTTTCTAGACCTTAACCCAATCAATCCCATGTCTACTATGGCAGTAATCTTCAACCCCGCCTGAGGCGAAGTTCACCCACCTGTGACATCCTCTAGTCATTACAATATTTTCTTTAAAAAATAAGTTTATGCACAATTTTCTGAAAAAGATATGTGACTTTGACCCTCTTCAGATGTGATGACTTACCTCCTTTATTCCTCCAGAGGCCAAGAAATAGTCAGTGAGGTGCAGGGTATATGGGCTGCAACACAATATACTTACAGACTAGGAAACAGCACATGTCCTCAGACTTCTCCAGGTCAGAAGGGCCTTAAGGGGCAGTTGATAACCATCCCCCTAGAGCTCAGTGGTATGTCATCATTTAAATCCAAAAGAGATAATGAGTAAGTGCTGAACTAATTCTTTTCCCTAAGTATAAACCCTATGTTACTCAAATCTCATGTCTCCAAATAGTACACATAAAGACAACAATCGTTAGAACATTTATTACGAAAAATCAGTATTTTCAAAAATGGATGAGTTATTTGGTAGGAGGAAATCTTCCTCCCTGGAAATGCTGAAGGAGCATTTTATGTTTGAAAAGTAGACACAGATCTCCCAATAGAAAATGTAGGTGTGGTTGGAGATAGCTGGCTGGCTTGACGCCTGCAGGTATGGTTTGGATGGGGCAGGAACTCTTTATTGGGCATGGATGCCAGATGCCTCTGCAATAGCGGCTGATCCTTGAATGCTACAACTTTCTGGGGCTGTCTCACCCTGTCTTTGTTCAGGGCATTCTTTGAGGGGTAATTTTGGTCAGCCAAGGGCACAGTTTTTGTTTTACAGGAGGAAGCTGTGTAGTTAAAAGGATGTCCCTGGACAGTATCTGCCTGGGCCTGTAATTGTGCCTTAAGTGTTTTCACAGGCTTTGTCGGAGAAGAACGTGATTCTTGGGGGCAGGTGATTCTGACACCATGGCTACTCCCTGGTTTCACATTTAACACCTTGCCAATGTCTGTCGTCACTTTCAGAGTTTTGGTGTTGCCAGTAGAAGCAGCTCTACTATTAACTTTGCTTTGTCTCTGCGCAGATGATGGTGGGGAGGTCCCATTCCCAAGGAACCTTTCTTGCCTTTTGTTTGTGCTGTTAGGACAAATCCATTGCAAAAATGACTTTATTTGTTTTTTAAACAGATTTTCAGGAGGAGGCTGATCCTTCAGTGATGAGGTTGGGGAAGATCTGCTTCCAAGCATCTTCTTTAATGCCCTGTGTTGACCAGGGCAGCTCTTCCTACTGGGTTGCGGTGTCCCAAACCCTGCATCCCCTTCACCAAGATCTCCTGATTTGGGATTTGGTGGGACATTCTTATCCCAGCAGTTCTGCAGGATATGCTTAGGGACCCAGGGCTCCTGATGCTGTTCCATGCTGACTGGTGTGCTGTCCAAATGTCCATGCATAACCTGAGAAGCTTCGATCTTCCCATTGGAGACACCCTGGGCATGAGTCTTCAAGGTTTTGGAAATCAAGTTATCTGAGGCAACAGCCATATCAATAGTCTGCTCTTTAACAGAGATATGATCCCTATCCTGCAATTTCAACTTTAATTCTTTAATCAAGTTGTTTTTAAATTCTGATAGTTTAGGATCCTGGGAAACTGATGTTGGTGAGGGAATTTCAGTAGCCAGGATAGTTTCTTCATTCTTTGTTTTCACAGCTACCGCTGTGGAGTCCCCTGACTTCTTGGTTGTCAAGGCATTGGCAGATTTTGATTGAAGAGCAAGGAGCTCCATTGCCTTAAATATCTCTCTTGCCTCTTTAAACGTTGGGAAGTATTCTGAAGTCTTTACTTTGGGAGCCTGAAGCCTTTCTTCTTTGTTGCCGGAACTCATTCTCTTATCCTTTGGCTCAGGTCTAGTCCCATCATGACTCGTGGACACCAGCACTCGGCTGTGTCCACTGTCTGGTCCAGTCTGTTTCTTAATTTCTTTGTCTGCGATGCACGGACAAGTCTGTCTGCCACCCTTAATCTGAACACCTGCAAGCTCCTGGTTTTCCTCTGGGGACAGTGGTCTCAGGTCCCCCTGTCCTCCCTTCCCTACAAGTGATGCAGCAGGAAGGAGATGATCCAGATTGGGTGCTGACTTTATCTTCAATTTGTCTCTACACATTGGTGTAGAGCTCCTACCAAGTGAAGTGGACACCATAACTTTGGAATGCATCGCAGAACTAAGGCTATCTTGGGAGGAACAATAGGAATGGCCTAAGGAAGAAGATGAGTCCTCTCTCTTGTTGAAGATCTGTTTGGATTCAAGGACCCTGGTGGGAAGGCCACACCTCATCCTCATGCAAAAACTGCTTATATGTTCTTCCAGCATCTTTTGTTTGCCAGAAGCTAAGAAAGAAATCTCCTGGGAAGTGTTCAAGCTAATGTTTCTCACAGATAATGCCCCATCTATCTGTTTTTGGCTGTGAGATTTCTCAGCAAAGGACATTGTCTGCTTGAGGGCATGCCCTGAACTATGAACAGTTTCAGGAAGTCTACCCTCATTTATTTCCCCAATTTTCTTATTCAAATGTTCTTTGAGTGCATTTTCTAATTGTTTCTGACTTATACTTATCCCTGAGGCCTTTGAATGATTTCCATACAGACTCACTGTATGACTTCCTTGATCTTTATCAGAGTCAGACCTTAAACTGTTATCTGAGTATCCTTCTGGGTCACTCAATAGGTGATCACTAGGGCCATTCTTTGGGCTGTGTCTCTGATGGCCCTTCTCATCGTTATCTGACTGAGACTCTTCTGAGCTTGTCTCATGGGAGATTGGAAGTCTGCTCGATTCAGAATTCCTTAAATTGTTGCTACTCTGTTCCTTCAACAAAGATATCCGTTTGAGTCTCTGAAAACTCTTTGGTGCATATATTTCAGGAACATCTCTCTCAGGATTCACCAGTGTCAGAGACTCATGGACCCTGCGGGGTAGGCCCCATCGGTGTTGAATGAGTCTCTTTCTAAGGTGGTATTCAAATTTCTTACGAAGCTCACTGCTCAGAGGGTAATCTCCAGGAATGATGGAGATTGGAACATGGATTTTGGAGGACTGGCTCACCAATGAAAAGTTGGGAGGTGGAGGACAAAGGTATTCCTGGCATGTTTGGCCCACAGAGGGTAAACCCCACAAACATTCGTATTCTTTCTGTAACACATTGTATTCTAGCTGATGAAGTTCAGATTGCATGAGACACTGTGCCTCATTATGGGGTCTATGGAAGCACACTCCACAGATCCTAAGCTGGAAATCGGGAGTTGTTGGTAGCATTGGGATTGGAGATTGAAGGTTGGACTGAGACTGGGCCTGAGTAGCATGTTGTGACTGTGATTGGGAGAAAATTTTAGTTGAGGATTGAGATTGGATCTCAGGCAAGATCAGAGGCTGGAAATTGGAAAGTCCTAAAGATCCTTGAGATGTAGAAGCTTTGGAGATGCCATTAAAGATGACCAAAGTTGAGGGACAGTCATCTGAATGATGGATAATTGAGCACAAGGACTCACTGTGCAAAGATGGAAGACCGAAAAAGTATTGCATACATTTTTCTTGTAACTGATTGTCAGAGGACCTAGGCGATGGAGGCTGCTGATTCATTTGCAGCTCCTCTGGTTTGCCTTTGCTGTTTCTAAAACAAAGGGAGTCTTGTTCTAAGTTGGAAGAGGACAAGTCTTTGGCATCCTTGACCTGGGCCTGCTGCCAGGATGATTCTGGCATTGAATGGTCAATTTCACTGACTCTTGGAGTATCAGTTGACAACCCATCAGGGCTATTCATTGCAGACAGAGCAAACTCTGGATGGAGATCATTTTCTGATCTCTGAGTATGTTGTGGTGTGGGAGGGCAAATAGCAATAGGTTGGGGTGGGAAAGGGTCCACTGGGAGTTTTGAAGCCAAGGGAGGAATAGGCTCTGGTGGTACTGAGTCGGCTGGTGGTTCGGGGGACAGCAAACCAGGTAAAGAAGCACCATGGTTAAGTGAGACAGTAGAAGGGGGAGGTGGAGATGGCACATGCAAAGAGGCTGATTTTTGGCCTCTTGGACGAGTTTTTGAGTGGCCAGATGTCACAGTGAATGTGGTCTTAATCACAGAATCTGAGGAAGCCACATAATGCACAGAGGAAGTATCTAGCAGGTACCCCAGTGACAGCAGTCGACTGACTTTGGCAGCCACTCTGTTACACACCGTACAGTGAGGGTCTGGACACAGCAGGTGACGGACGCTGGTGATATCTTGATGTTGGCTCTGGGGTCTACAGGAAACAGGAAGAAAAAGCTGCGGTCAAGACCAGAACATGGAAAGGAGGGTCTCCTGGCCTAGTGGGGGTAGGGATAGCCCAAGCCTACTGTTCCCGTCACCTCACATTTGTGATGTCACACTATACACTGTAGCCCCTCCCTGAGGCTTTCATCACATTCCGTTCCTATGGCTACCTGCCTCACTTCATAATGGCAGGCTTCACTGATTCCCTGGAATATATGGAACATGTTAAAAAAAAGGGGGGGGGGGAACCAGGAAAAAGAGGAAAGATTAATCACCTTTTCAAAACAGAAAGAAGCTTCCATCCCTCTTCTGCTTCTTTCTGGTTAATCCTTGTACCTGGGAAATCAGGAGAGTAGAACATATGTAATGAAAGTAGAAGCATAAGAAGCATAGAGGAGTCCCCCTATGGGAGCCTCTGGGGATACTAAATTCTGAATGCGCCAAGAATCAGTAATTATGGAAAGATTGTCACTAATATTAGTAAGACTCACATGTGTATGTGGCAATATTTATAAAGTACTTTCACATATGTTATACAGTGTGATGCTAAAACTCACCACATGAAGCAGAGATATCAGCAGAGTGCTCAGTGAAGAATGAGAGTACCCGAGAAGTCATAGGACATCTATAAAGGCGGGAGACTGAAGTTCTGACTACAAGACAACTAGTAGTCCATACTTATTTCTCACATCATCACCTTTTGGGCAGTACCCATTGTCCATGCATCTCAGATTCCTGCCCACAGATGGGCTAAGGAAGAACTCTGAGAAATGTCTCAGGTTGACTGTCTTTCCCATGACTTTCTCCTCTGAGTATTCTGTTTTCACAGAGAAACTGTATATAGCAACTGACATTTTGAGGCCCTGGATCTGAGTCATGAAGGATCACCCTTGCAAAGCTCAGTGTGAACACAGAGAACCTTACCTCTAAATGTTCCACCTTTCCGCCGCCTCTTGGCTCTACCCCGACACTGAGAACAAAAAGTAAAGAATAAGGGACTGAGTTTCATTTCTCGTCCTCCTTTTACCACCCTGAATATCTCTTCATCTTAAACTATAGACATGTATTCCTTACATTACTAATATTTACAGGTGGGATTTTATCCTGGAAACCTCTCCCATACCAGATAGGGGGTCCGTGAGCTTCACTTGTAAGCCTTTGTTCCCCCCCAAACCCATCCCTGCCTAGCCTCTGCCCCTAGGAAGGTGGTGCTCTGTCCTTCCTCAGATTTCCCATCTCTGGCTTCTCTCTGAGGAAACCAAACTCATTTAGAAATGTGAGAACATCGCTTCTCGGCCTTTTGGCTAAGATCAAGTGTAGAAATGTGAGAACAGAAGTGGGAAACAACAGCAACATCAACATCTCTCTTGGAGTTCACCCATAGTCCCTTACCTTTTTGATGGTCTTATTTTTGCAGATGGTTGTGAAAAATAGCTTTAATACCAGGTAGCTCAGGTACAAAGAGATCAACCCCAAAACACCAATAAAAGTGTAGTTGGGGTTGCTATCAATAAAAATAGAGCTGCTCTTCAGAAATGAGAGGATGTACTCCATTATTTGAATCACAACGCTGCTGAGAGCCAACTGAGGGTTGAGGGGTCAAGCCCTTGACTATATATAGTTCCAGCTCTACATCACAGACCATGAGTCACAAAGGTAGTCTGAGGCCAGAGAGGATGACATCATGATGTGCCCACAGCCCTGCCCCTACCTAGAGCCCGCAGAACCTCTTATCCAGCCCTTTCACTCTATCTTCAAACTCCATGCTTTCTCCTATCCCATGTCAAAATTCTATCTATAATTCAGATGTTACCTGAGTCCACTTTACTAGTAGGTGCCCTTGACTTAAAGCTCACCAATTCCACAGCCTTGAAAGTCTGAATTTTTGCTTGTCTCCAGACATTTATACTCTTAAGATCACATATATCACCAAATCCACCAGCTATACTGTTTTTGCCTTACACCAACCCAGATTCAAAATATAGGTTCGTTATACTTGTTTAGTTTTATGAATGCTAAGTATTATTTTGTTCATTTGTTTCATCCTTTACTGTCTTCAGAGGAGCTCATAATTCAAAAGGCACAAACCACGTATGTGTAAAATAAATATATATAATGACTTCAAGCAATGTTGGACTATATTTAGCACTTATTTTCTGGTTATATAGCTTAAACTGTATGAAGACACTTACTTATATATTTACTTGAGAGGCAGAGTTACAGAGAGAAAGGAAGAGAAGGAGAGGGGTCTTGTATCCACCAGTTCACTCACCACATGGACACAACAGCCAGAGCTGGGCCAATCGAAATCCAGGAGCATGGGGCTTCTTCCAGGACTCCTATGTGGGTGCAGGGGCCCAAGCACTTGGGCCATCTTCTTGGGCATAGACTCCAGACATGGGGTTAAATACACCCTGTGGTTTTGCATACCCTATGTGTGGCAGTTTAAGCCCCTGAAGATGTTCAGGGCAATGGAGCTTCAGGAGGGTTTAAGCTTCAGGAGGGTTTGGCTTGTGTTAGCTGGTTTCTATCACCCTGGAACTTAGCCTCCAGGCATGAGGTACAATGCCACTAGAGGTCAAAATCTCTGTAGTGGTGGTGGTGGTGGTGTTAACCCTCAAGCTCATTTGGGTTGCTGGGAAAATGTGCCAAACATATACATAATTGCCACTAGGTAGACTAGCACCTTGGTGGTGTCAGTGCCCTCTAGTTTGCCAGTTATACTAAGTATTGTGGTTAGGAAAATTTAAGGAGCATTGGGTGATGATAAAATACTCAAGATCTAAATCAACCTGCAGGAGAGCCACCAACTGGTCTGGAACAGAGAAAGCCATTTTGGGGTATAAAAAGGAGACTCAGGGATGCCAATTCTCTAACACAAGGAATTTAAGTTGGATGCTTAAGCATAACTGGGCTCACAGAGAGCCATGTCTACTTTTGTCTTTTCAGGTTCTACAGAGACTTTTGAGCTGTGTATAGTAGAGTGCCCATTACTATTGACTTATTCCTTAAGGCATATTTTCAAAAACTGGCTATGGGAGCTCAAGCCCCATGAGGAAATTGGTAAAAATAGCATTTTGAGTGTTTGACAATAGAGATAGGATGGAAGCAGAAAGGATACTCCAACATGTAAAAGAGTGCAAATAGCACATTCATAGGATGGCAATATCTACAACTAACATGTAGCAAGCTCAGAGTCAGCCCAGGGGACATCCTGCCAGAGCAGAGGAGTGATTCAGATGTGGGAAGCCAGGAATTCTCCCAAGGGCTTCTCAATGGGAAATAATTAAGGAAATGTATGACTTTGCCCATTTGGAGAGAGGAGACCTGATGTAAATAGTCTCTTGGATATTTGGAGGGAAAGGACCGAATGCTGTTATAATGAAGTAATGTGCCCCTATACCATCTGTTTCCCAAAGAACTCTGGTGGTCATATCAAATCCCCCTCCTTACTAACCCCTATACCAAGGAGAGAAAGTATCCAGGTGAAGACTGGCAGATAGACTCCACTAACATGCCTTCAGCAAATAATTACAAATATCTACTGATCTTTATAGATACTTCCACAAGATGGATAGAAGCCTCTCCTATTCCTATAGAATAGGCACAAGAAGTATCCAAAGCCATATTAAAGGAAATAGTTACTTGCTTTGGCCTTCCAGTGTGACAGTGTGACAGTCACCCCTTATTTGTGGCTAAAATTATTCAGCCAGTAGCTACAGATTTAGGGGTCTCATTATCTCCATGCCTCTTGGATACCTCACTCACCAGGTAAAATTGAAAAGGACCATCATAATCTTAAGAATATTCTGGCTAAGTTTTGCCAAGAAACCTTAGTAACATGGCTTCAATGATTGCCTATTGCCCTCCTCAGGATGAGAATGGCCCCTAAGGCTATTTTAAAGCTTCACCATTTGAAATGCTATATGGAAGACACTTCCTCACTTCTGAAATCCTCTTTGATTCAGAAACTCAAGATAAGATATATTATTAATCTAGCTAAGTTGCCAAAGGCTCTTATGGAGTTTGATAACAAAATTTTTCCAGTGCCAAATCCCAAAATCATCCACAGCCTGTCTCCCCAGGAGACTTAGTCTTATTAAAAACTTGGAGAGAAGGCTCTTTCTCTGACCCATTATAGCATAATAGGAGGGACTTCCTAGATGTTACTGAGCCCTCCTACTACTGTTAAGTGACAGGGAATTCTAAGCTGGGTAAATTTATCAAGAATTACTAAACCTTTACCTCTTGAATCTACCCAGATATACAGAAGAAGTCTGCCTACTTTTGAAAACTAATTTGTTAACTAATATCAGCAGCTAAAAAAAAGTTCTAAGACATTTCTCTTTGTCCCTGGGCCTTATCATACAAGCTTTCAATTACTAATTTCGAGTTGGAGAATTGGTCTGGTTGCTTAGAAACATGCTAGCATCAGGGAGGAGGAGCTTTAAACATAGGGGACGCTATACTTCCTGTTGTGGAGGGTGGTACGTCTGCCCCAAATTGGCAGCCCTCATGGCCCACCACATGCTACATTCCTGGTTAATAGAGCTATGTATTTCAAATCATATTTTCATTATTTTAGTTTGTTATTTTCACCTTTGGAGTGGATCCTACTTATTCTAGTTTGTTATTTTTGCCTCTGAAGTGGGATTTAATCACATTTTCATTATTTTAGTCTGTTATTTTCATCTTCAGAGTGGATCCCCTTATTCCAGTTTGTTATTTTCACCTCCATAGTGGGATTCTAACAGTCTGGAATGGCATTTCCCAGACTTGGTGGTTTATATTTCCTTGGTATGATATATATATATATATATATATTTCCCCCCCCCCTCAGGTCCTACAGAGAGACTGTTAAGCTGTATAGCTCTGCATGTATTCCTGTGAATTTACTTCTAAGGGTTCAGTTTAAAACTTACTATGGGGCCGGCGCCACGGCTCACTAGGCTAATCCTCTGCCTTGCGGCACCGGCACACCGGGTTCTAGTCCCGGTTGGGGCACCGGTTCTGTCCCAGCTGCCCCTCTTCCAGGCCAGCTCTCTGCAGTGGAGGATGGCTCAAGTGCTTGGGCCCTGCACCCCATGGGAGACCAGGAGAAGCACCTGGCTCCTACCATCGGATCAGCATGGTGCGCCGGCCGCAGCACGCCTACCGCGGCGACCATTGGAGGGTGAACCAACGGCAAAAAGGAAGACCTTTCTCTCTGTCACTCTCTCACTGTCCACTCTGCCTGTCTAAAAAAAAAAAAAAAAAAAAAAACAAAAAACTTACTATGGGATCACAAATCCCCTTGGGCTAGATGGTAATGGTAACATCTTACATTTTAAAGTGATCATATAGGTGGGATTAAGTGTTAAAGTGATCACGTGAATAGGATTAAGCCTTTACTACTACTAATAATAGAGTTAAAGAGGAGTAAATGTTCCAACATGGAAAGGAGTCTGTACCGCAGACTCATGGAGTGACAATCACTTTAAGTAGCACTCAGCGACCTCAAAATCAGCCCTAAAGCCATTCTGGTCTGGCTAAAAAGCCCACAAGACCATTTCAGGCATGGAAAGCCAGGACACTCATGCAAAAAGTGTCCCTGCATGGAAAACCTCCCTGGGTGAGACCCCAGTGGAAAAGAGTGGTCATCAAAGAAGGATGTACTTTTCTCTGGAGGGAGGAGAGAACTTCCACTTGCTTATGGCCTTGTCTGAATACTGATAGAGTTTGTGAAACTCAAAAGGCTTCCATGGCCTAGGCAGCTCATGTCAAGAGCCTCGGCTGATAACTGATGTCACACGTAAGAGTGCGAATTGTTAAATTAACAACAGGAGTCACTGTGTACTAACTTCCCATGTAGAAACTCTGTTCTCAAAAGAACTACAGTACTAACATTAATGGTAAAACTTGATCCCAATGATTTACTTTGTTATATTATGCATCATAAGTTCTAGTGATGTCTAAGTATCAAGCTCCATTGCCTGTATTCTTAGGTACTACTTTAAAGTTTATTAAGTGCCTCAAATGTAAGATCTTGGATACATGTCTGTGAAATTCCTGTATCATATGTTTTAACATGGGGTCAGATATTAAAAGGCAGCCGAGGAGATTTCTAAGAATGGCAAAATTCTGTGGACTTCGGAGTCCAAGATTTGGATTCTAAGCTTTTGTGTATAGCTTTAAAGAGGCCCTGATGCAGACTCTGTACTGAAAAGGGTAACTGCAAAAGTTGTTCCAGGAAACTAAGGAGCTTCTTCTAACTAAAACTCGAGGATTGGGAATTGCTGATGACAGGATCCTGTGGAATTGGATTGCAAGATTCAGATTCCAAGCTTTTGTGTATAGCTTTAAAGATGCCCTAATGAAGACTCTATACAGAAAAGGGTAGCTACAAAAAAGGGTAGCTACAAAAGTTATTATGGATTCCAGGATTTGGATTCTAAGCCTTATGAAAGAAAGAAAGAAGAAAGGAAGAAAGGAAGGAAGAAAGGAAGGAAGAAAGGAAGAAAGAAAGAAAGACCCTGACACAGACACACTGTGCTGGACAGGGGAGTTGCAAAAGGTGTTCCCAGGAATCCGGGAGTTTTTAACAAAACACTCCAACATTAGAAATTCCTGAGCAAGCCATTCATAATAAGATCCTCTTCAGATCAGTTTCAGCTTAAAGAAAAGGGACCTGACCAGGTGCTATTGAGCACAACTACCTCTGTGAAATGAGGATTAAACTTCTACCTCATAAGTCTTCATAAGTGCATGTGAAAGACATGCCTGATTGTTTCTATAAGCCAATCAGAAACCTTAAGTACTTCAAAAAGCAAAAAGGATAAGTAAACCTTTTACCTTTGTCACCTTAAGGCAAACATACTGTACCTGTCTTCCTTGATTATCTCTGGAAACGGTTATTGATGATAAAGCTACCTAATGGTTTCTTCTATTGTAATTCTCTATACTCAAGCTAAATGGGTTTATAATCTACATAAGGGTACCGTATCACTACCCACTATCTGCGAATCTGTAAGATACATTGTTTTCATCTAAAGGGGCACCCCACTTATGATTGGTTTATACTAAATGACAAACTTGTATGTTTCAGAACACAACCTCTGGGAGTAACTGACCATGCGGGAGACACCGACATTGGCAATGACTGAGACTACTCCAGCTCACAAAACAAATTTTTTAGATAGGATAGGCAGAGACTTCCAGACCCTGGATAGGCAGGGCCTGCACTACGCCCCTCATAAGCAGGAAGCAGTTACAGAAGAGATGATTCGACATTCATCAATTTCCCTTAGGATTAAGGGATGGAGTCTCTGAGGGGGGAATGAAGTAGGGAGGCATACAGGTTAAAATCGATTCAGTTTGTGAGCTGGAAGACCACGCCTTCACCATGCCCCAGTGTGACCTCATGCCCCTACCTGGCTACACCTGGGTGCCCACCAGCCAATCAGGTTAATTAACCACTCCCCTCTGAGAGTGGATTAAAAGCCTGGGACACAGTGTGTCCACCCCTCTTCTTTGCCCTGGCCTCTAGCCAGGAGGGGGATGGCTGTAGCCCTGCACCTCCAGGGTGCATGGCCTTCAGGTCACCCACCCTAGGCTTCCTGGCCTAGGTGCTCCTCCATGTGGATGGTTCCTAGTACTCGGTATGAACTCAGATTTACCCCTCTCTCTCTCTCTTAGATAAAGCTCTCTCTCCTATGCATTTTCTCACTAAATAAAAGCCTAAAATGTACCATGCTGCCTTGTGTATTTATGCCAGTATTTAGAATTCTTCTCTGAATATTAGGCAAGAACTCCCTCAGCTTATTAATATTGGGAATTTATAAATAAGCATATGGTGATATCATCTGGCACCCTGAATTCTGGTAATATATGTGGCTCCCCAGACTTGGCTTCTGGGGAACTTTAAGGGGCACATTTTCACATGGATTTTAGGGGGTCATTTCCTATATCAATATCTGACAGGAGACAAGTGGGCAGGGATCAGAGTGTTGAGAAACTTTTTCCATATTTGCAGATTCTGGTTTGTACATTAGGAAACTAGCCAAGATTGTTTCTTCCAAACCCTTTCCAAGGATCAAACAAGGAATTTGATATATGAATTTTTAAAGACAAAGTTACAGTCCAGGGATTCCCCATATTTACATATGTAGGGAAAGTCAACCAAGAGCAGTCCTAAAAAGACACAAAGAATACAAAGTACAGGTTACATTTGCTTCCCAAATGCCTCCTTTTTCATGTAGTACCAAATTGTGTAATAGAATGTGCTTGCTGAAATGAGTGGAGATTACAACTATCTCAAGCATGGTGGCTTAGCTATTCCTTGGTCTTTGTGCCAAGCTTTGACATAGGGGAATCCTTGTAAATACTTTTGGGAAATCATTAGTCTAAAAATTATCTCAGGGGGTAGGGGTTGTTTGTGGTCATTTGGCACAGTGGTTAACATACTGCTTGGGATGTTCACATCCCATATGAAGAGTTCAAGTCTGAAATTTGCTTCCAATTCCAGCTTCCTGAAAATGTGTACCTTGGGAGGTAGCAGATGACCACTCAAGTACTTGAGGCTCTGCCACCATGTGGGAGATATGGATTGAGTTCCATGCTCCTGGCTTCAGCCAGGCCCGGCCCTGGCTGTTATGAGCATTATCTCTCATTTGCTCTCTCTCTCATCTCTGTCTTACAAATATGATGAAAATAAATACATTTTATTAAAAAAAAGAAAATTTTTCATGGAAGCAAAACTTGCAGTGATCTCTTCTCATGCGTATGCTGTGGGAATGAGAACAGCCTGTCATTCTTGACACCTTTTAAATCTTCTTTTCATTATATAATTGTTTTACTAAAATATTAATTTTCATGTGTCATGATTAGTATATAATAGTGGCTAGATATGTATTTATGTAAAGAGATAGATCAATGGATGAATGAATATCTGGAGTTATATAAACTAATCTGTTTTTTATTTAATGCCAACCATTTAAAAGTTACCAAAGTCTAAGGGTCACTCAGCAAACATTTCTCAAATTTTTATTATGTACTGTGCTAGACACTGAAATGTAGAAATCAAAATGTCATCCCTATGCACACAGTCTACGAGAAAGATGGATGAGTAAATAAGTAATGACAACATAACACATATTCTAGGTAAGGAAATTTAAAGTGCCAGGAAAGGAAGCAGAAATTAACACTTCCTTGACGAGCTGGAAAAAACTTCTATGGAAATGATGTGTGACCTCTTCAAGGAGAAGTGGAACTTCAATGGGCAAAATACTGAGAGATGGCGTTACATGTAGGAAGTGGAATGTTAAAAAGTAAAAAGAGTTGAAGAGATTGCTGTAGCATGGAATAAACTGCAAGCCACCTGACACCACTGTGACTCAGGGTGTGTGAAATGGAAATTACTTGAAATGGAATGGAAATTGTGGTCTGAGGTGAAATGATGAGGACATGATGAATTTGAAGTAAGAACAGGACTCTCAAGTGGGACTGAATGACAATTAGTGGGAGGTACAAAATAGAGGTGAGGGGAAGTGATAAGAAGAAGAGAAATATGTCCAGGCAACAATGGAGGGTATATAGGACTCAAGGACTCCTGGTCTCTACCACCTTTTCAAAGGCATACTTCATCCTTTCTCCAGGACAGTCCACCCAACAAGCAGGGAGAACGACTGCCCAGAAAAACATCAACCTCAATCAACAATTAACATAATGACCTTTATTTTTCATGTAACAATTAAATATGACCAGATTACAATAAAAAGAGTACAAATGAAGTCAGCAGATCACACTACTGGAGGAAAATCTCAGTGAATTATACTCCAAAGATGGAGAAACTAGACTCTGCAGAAGGAAGAAAGCCTGTGCATTTCTCCCATTATCAGTGACTGTGGCTTGTTTCTTAGGTCTGCAAACCCATTTGCTTCCTTCTGTGACTATTAATATTACCAATTGAGGTACCAAGAATCATGAGACAGGCAATAGAACAACTGAAATTCTTTCAACTCCTAGTATGTTGGGCATTACACTGAGGGAAAAAGAAAATATGCTACACAGCACAGCCCATCTGGGGCCACTGCACAGCTTATACGGGGAGAAACAAACAAAAACCCTTCCTAGGCTGCTGAAATATTATTGTTCAGAGTTTGACACAGCCATGCTGTAATCATTTGGATAGCAACCCTTCATTTAGCCCACACACTTTTACTATGAGTAGCTGGGTCAGCCCTTGACTCTCTGTGACTTCAGATGTAAATGGAAACTTGGGTATTACAAGCCTGAACCATTCTAATGGAAAGCACTTGCTCTTCCTGTGAATCCAGCTGGGAAACCGCCTCCAGCCTCAGAACTCACTGCACAGTAATCCAGTGGGACCTTGGGTTGTTTATACAATTTCCTTCACAGTTTTAACTAAATAATTTCGCATATCTGGGCTTTAGTTTCCTCATCAGTGATTCATCACAAATACTCTTTTAAGCCTGTTTCATAACATATTATAAAAATGATGTTTAAGGCCGGCGCCGTGGCTCAACAGGCTAATCCTCCGCCTTGCGGCGCCGGCACACCGGGTTCTAGTCCCGGTCGGGGCACCGATCCTGTCCCGGTTGCCCCTCTTCCAGGCCAGCTCTCTGCTGTGGCCAGGGAGTGCAGTGGAGGATGGCCCAAGTGTTTGGGCTCTGCACCCCATGGGAGACCAGGATAAGCACCTGGCTCCTGCCATCGGAACAGCGCGGTGCGCTGGCCGCAGCGCGCTACCGCGGGGGCCATTGGAGGGTGAACCAACGGCAAAGGAAGACCTTTCTCTCTGTCTTTCTCTCTCTCTCACTGTCCACTCTGCCTGTCAAAAAAAAAAAAAAAAAAAAAAAAGATGTTTAAGAACTTGTCAAAATTACCTTGTTGGCATCAAGCATATTTAAATGGAAGCCTCAGGTCACAGTGCATAAATATATATAATCTGGGTTTTTTTTCTCATTTTTAAGATTAGACTCTATCAAATTAAATGTACAACAGGCCCGCTATTTCAGACCATAGCAAATTGCTGGGGAAAAGCAGAACTCCTGAAAGGTAAATACTACTATGTCTATATTTTATCTTTCTTTTATCTTTTCTAATGGCATTTGTATAAGATGTTCTTCATAAAATATGACTTGTTTTCCAAAATGCTTACTGCTTATTTGCAAAAGAAGTTTAAGGAAAGGAAAGAGATAAAAAGGAAAAGGAAAAATAGTGATTTCTGGGGGTTACTGAACTGTACACAGATTTCTAAAAATATTGTAGCCCATATATGTATGTTTAAACATGGGATCCTGAAGGTGTTGAGCATTTTTTTCTAAATGTTCATCTCTAAATGTTATGTCTATGTCTTCTCATAATATGAACCGTGGTGTTTTCTAAGGTTTCTTGCCCTTTGAGCCACAGCATAGGTTCTCAAAATGTGTTTAATGATAAGAATTATCCAGAGGAAACAAAATAAAGGAGTTATGTCCAGAACTTGGACATAGTAACAAAAGTGAATCTGCAAGTGGTCAGGAAAGAAGAGTGAGAACAATAAATAGTGCTGAAACAGCCAGATGCTCACAAAGGGAAAATGCTGTCGAATGAGAGGTATTATATACAAAATAACTTTCACTGTGAATTTCACATCTAGTATTATAGAGCAGACCTTCAACAAGTGTGGACCATGGGCCATTTGCATCCAAGTCACCAGAATTACAGAGAGATTCCTGAGTCCACCTTACACTAACTGATTCTCTAGGAATGAAAGCTAGGCATCTATGTTTTTATCAAACTCCCCTAGATGATTTTGCATTCACTAAAACTTGAAATTCATTGACAAAAAAATGTTTTTACACTTGGAGTAAAAGATTTGAATACCAGCTCTGATAGTTATGGGCAAATTAAGTAATCCATCTATATTTCATTTTCTAGTCATAATGATTAAATGATATATTGTATAGACAGTAATTAGCATAGTCCTAGTTTATAGTAGATACTATACTATAGTGTTAGAATTAATCTCCGTTGGAAATAAATGGAGTGTTTTATAAATGTTTTTGCAATGTCAAATTTTACCTTTGCACTGATATTAATGTATTCTTACTGTAGCTAAAGGACAGTGCCCTTGTCAAGTGTATTGGCAGGTAAGTGCAGAGTATATGATCTTGAGGACATGTTTGGACATACAACTTGGAAAGTAACCATTCACACATCCCACCTACAAAATCATTCACCCATTCATAAGGTACAACTTCAGATATGTGCACGTGATGCAGCAAGGGAAATCTGGCCAGTGACTGACCTGAGCTAAATTACCTTGTTAGTGCATAGCATATGAATTCATTTACTAATGAAAGGTTATGATGTTCCAGGTGCACACATGGTGCACATTGAGAACGGAAACAAATGGTCCTTCCCCTTACATAGCACACACTTTATAGCAGCATATCCCCCTCACATTTCCATGCATTTCACAGTATGGCAATTTTTTTTTGTTAATAAATAACTAGGGACCAGCATTATAGCATAACAGGTGAAGCCACTGACTGCAATACAGGCATCTCAGAGGGTGCCAGTTTGAGTCCTGGCTGCTCCACTTCCAATCTGGCTCCCAGCTGATGTGCTTGAGAAAGCAGAGGAAGATGGTCCAAGTCTTTGGGCCATTGCACTCTTGTGTGAGATCCAAATGAAGCTTCTTGTCCCCTGGATTTTGCCTGGCCATTGTGGCCATTTGGGGAATGAACCAGCTTCTCTCTCTCTCTCTCTCTCTCTCTCTTTCCTTCCTACATTTCTCTCTCTCTCTCTCTCTCTCTCTCTCTCTCTCACTCACTCACTCTGCCCTTCAAACAAAGAATAAACAGTTAGAAAACTGGAAAAGCCTGGTTTCATTGGTGGCTACTCTTTCTGAACAGAAGGTACAAGAAAAATACCAAAAAATAAGTACACCCAGCCTCCCCTCTCCTTTCTGTCCTCAAAAGCAAATATTTTTCCTTACAATCTTGAAAACACTGCTTCATTTCCTTCTAGCATACAGCACTGTTGATAATAAGCATCATGCAATGGAGGAAGGAAACTACTCTGGTGGGGCCAAAGCCACCTTAGCAACATCTGAGGTCTGTACATTCCTCCTCTTGCTCTTTGGTACTAAGAGATGAAATGTCAGTACTGAAAAGTGGGGGACAAGCCACAGAAAACAATGGGTAAGGACTAAGGAGTCTCGGCCCAACTGTGTACAGATAGCCAAAGCCAAGGGCACTTTGATCCAGACAAGACATTTTGCAGACAGCCTATATTAATTCCTATGTTTGCTGTGACAAAGTTCCACAAACCAGCTGGATTACAACCAGAGATACTTGTTTTTTCACAACCCTAGAGGATTGAAATCCAATGTCAAAATGTCAGCAGATCCATGCTCCCCAAGAAGACCCTGTTCAATGTCTCCTAAATTTCAAATAATAAATTGGCCCCATTAGTGAAAGTAGCAACTTGTAAGAAGATGACTTTGTTTATTCAAAACTACTGGAGTGTGAAGTGTTTGGTTTCCATCTGATAGTTACTAGCAATCTTTGCCATGCCATGGCTAATGGTTGCATCTCTCCACTACTGCTCCTGTCTCTGTTCCTCTTGTGTTCTCTGCTCTTCTTCTAAGGACACAAACCTTGGGGTTTTTGGCCTAACATAGTCCAGGATGCCCACCTAAACTTAACTAGTTATATCTGCTAAGGCCCTAATTCTAAGTACGGTCACATTCTGAGGATTCAGGTGGACACGAATTTTGGACAATATAATACAGGATAATGGGAGTAGTTGGAATCCAGGCAGGCAAAAGATGGCAGCAGCAAAGACAAGGACAGAAATAGCCGCATACTTCATACTTCATTAATGAGATCAATTTATTCAATGGGCACAGTAGTCACAGAAGAGGGGGCCTATGGTGCTTTTAGGAGCCAATTTAGAAAGCATTTAGAAAATGTTTTAATCTGTTTCAAAACCTAAAGAATAAAATAGAAAATTCATATTCATATTGAAGCAGTCATAAAAGAATTTTCAACATATTTTTATGGAGGAGGGAGCCCTGGAAAATGAACATGCTCAGGGTAACCGGAAAAGTCATCATACAGCCCTATCCACTAGTATTCATACTTCCTGTCCACTAATGTTTGTACTTGGACTCTGCCTGAAACTTCCTTCCTTTCCTCCATTATGTGTTTCACCTTTAGGACTCAATTTATGAGATATTTCCTTGCAGACATTTTCCTGGAGAACCATCCCCACCTCATCTTTACTTCATGCCTCTACTCCAGGCTGGTTTGTGTGCTCACCTGTAGTACCCTTGTGACTAGCTCTACCTCTCCACCTCTACATTGCTCCACGATTATCTATATCTACACAGCTCCTTAGATCTGAGGGTAAACCTCAGGTGTCACGGTGCAGATGTTGCTGGAGTCCCATCCAGAGCCCCTAGGTCATTCTAATGCACTCATCCCCCCAGATGGCATTGGTGTTGCGTGCTATTGGTTCATACATCAAGTATTCCCAGAAAAACTGCCCTTACCTGACAGGAGACACCTTGTCTGTGGAAGCTTGGGTTGACATTAGTTTCCACCCATCCCCTGCCAAGGGTGGACCACAACTAATCATTGGCTGATATCAAGGGCATCAGCCAAGCCCTCTTGCATGGTGGGGGCAGAGGGACATGCTACAATCCACTCTCCAAAGTTTTTCTATGAAATCACCATTGCCTATCTTCTTCTACCTGTTCTCTTTCCCTCCTAGCTTTACAGCACTCTCATGCTACATTGCTTGCCTAAGAATTTCCACTTCAATTTCTGCTTCTGGAGATTGCTAAGAACTTTTAACTTTCAGGACTAGCATTTGCAACTATCAAAATTCAACTTATTGAAGGAATGAAGGAAGAGAGACAGGGAGGGAGGGAGGGAGGTCCAAAGAAAGGAAAGAAGGAGTCAATATTTGACATAGAATGAAGTCTCAGAGACCTATGAAAGCCTTTGCCAGGGCTGAAATGATAATAAAATAAACTTGAGTCCTAAATACATTAAAGATGTGATCCTAAGAAGAAGCAATAAGGGCATAAAAGCAGGGGCATAAGACTGTGAGCTCGATCACAGAAATTGAAACAGTCTAAGAATTAGACCTAAGGAAAAATACCCAGTATGCCCCCAGCATTGTGTAAGTCACTTTTATGAGCACCACTGGAGAAAGACAATAGTAAATCTCCAAAACTGCCATAAGTTTCCTTAAATTTTCTCATACGTGATTGACTCAAGAGGGGATCAGCCTGGTTTGCAAGCATGAATTTTGAGGTTGGTTCAGATGATTTTGGTGAAAAATGGTTTGTTCACAAAAGGGCTGCCATTGAAGACTTCACACCTTGCTGCTCTTAAGAGCATGATCTTCTGACGCCTATACACATGACAGATTTCATGCCATAGAATTTCCATAGTAGGCTCCATTCTTTGTAATTTTAGTAGCTCCTCTCAACCTTTTCTGCAGTGTTGGAACTGAGCAGATGTCAGGGGAGGGCTTAACGAAGTGGTGAAGTTTCAGCTGAAAAAGACAATTCCTAGAATAACAATTCTAAAACTGATTTCCCCAACATACATCATATTGGTAGAAGGTTAGTGAATCTTTTTAGGAAAACAAAAAGGAAACAGTGCAACAGAATGAGGCATGAGGCATCCTATGTTTTGTTAGATTATGTGAGAGCAAACACTACTGAGACCAATTCTTCCATTGGGTTTGCTATTCCCAAGACAATTTAATTAAATTAGTATTAGTAAAGTGAGGGGCTACTGTTGTGCCACAGCCCATTAAGCTGCTACCTTTGATGCCAGCATCTGATATTGGAGCGTGGGTTAGAGTTCTGACTGCTTCACTTCCAATCCAGCTCCCTGCTAATGTGCCTGGGAGAGCAGTGGAGCCCATCACCCATGTTGGAGACCCAGATGCAGTACCAGGCTCTTGGCTTCAGTCTGGCTCAGCCCAGGGCATTATGCTCTTTTAAGGAATGAACCCGTGAATATAAGATCTTTTTTTCTCTCTCTCTGTCTCTGTCTCTCTGCTTTTCAAATAAATAAATATTTTAAAAAAGAAAAAAGTGAACACTCAGGCCTACAGTACAGAGAACTGCCACCACATGTAGCAACTACTAATTGTATTCTCAAACTAGTGTATGACCACACGCAATAAGATGCTGCAATCCTGCTGGTAGTGGGGACCCCTCTAGTTTCCAGCTATCTCCAAGTGAAATAAAGATACAGGAAGAGAACAGGGATGAGCATTTGTCAAATTGTTAAGATGCTTCCTGGAACACCCACCTTCATTCAATATTAAAGAGCTTAGGTAAAAATCTTGGCTCTGCTTACAATTCCAGCTTCCTGCCAATGCATGCCTTGAGAGGCAGCAAGTGATGGCTCAAGAACTTAGGTCCCTGCCACCTGCATGTAGAGACCTGAATTGGGTTTCCGGCTTCTGGTGTTGGCCTGAACCCTCCCATGCTGTTGCAAGATATTGGGGTATGAAACAGTGGATTGGAGTTATCTCCCTGTCTTTCTTTTAATTTTTAATTTTAATTAGTGTTAACATATTCAATGTACTTTGAAGATAGAGCTGCAAGAACACAATGATATTCCCTTTCTCCCTCCTCCCTCTCCATCCTACCCTCCTTTCTTCTCTCTTTCTTTTTTTCTTTAGTTTTTCAGATAGCATATTTTAAATTTACATTTTAAAGTTACATTACAGTAAAAAGTCTTAATACATCACAGAACAAGAGGTTTAATGAGTAAAAAGGAAAAATACCCTAGTTTAGTGGCAATATAGAAAACTCTGAATAATAATTGAATGGAAAAATGAATGATCACACAGATCATTAAATTATAGTAGTATAGCATTCTTGACTATTGGTTTGACAAAGGTATAAAACAAAGTTTTACAAAACTACATGTGTAGCAATACTGATATACACTGATTTTTTTGTTTATTTTTTAATTTTAGCTTCCACATACAAGGGAGAACATGACATATTTCTCTTTCTGGGTTCAGCTTATTTCACTCAACTTTATGTCCTCTAGTTGCATCCATTTTGCAACTAGAGATATGATATATATATACCACATTTTGTATTTCTACCATATTGTGTACATATACCACATTGTCTTTACTCATCTGATGATGCACACCTTGGTTGATTCCAAATTTTGGTTATTGTGAGCAGTTCTGCTATTAACAAGGGATGCAGGTATCTCTTTGACACAATTTGTTCAAGACTTTTAGGTATATATCCAGTAGTGGGATTTCTGGATCATACAGCAGATCTATTTATAGTTTTTAAGAAATTTCCACACATTTTTCCACAGTGGCTGCAGTAATTTACATTCCTACCAAAAATGTGTAAGTATTCCTCTTTCTCCACACTCTCTCCACAATTTATAACTCTCTGCATTTTTTATTTTAGT
This sequence comes from Lepus europaeus, assembly GCF_033115175.1. Classification (NCBI taxonomy): domain Eukaryota; kingdom Metazoa; phylum Chordata; class Mammalia; order Lagomorpha; family Leporidae; genus Lepus; species Lepus europaeus. The sequence continues at coordinate 175,873 of NW_026909002.1, forward strand.
CATTCTGACAGGGTGAGGTGATATCTCATTGTGGCTTGGATTTGCATTTTCTTGATGCCTAGTGATAATGTGCATTTTTTCATATATTTATTGGATATTTATATTTCTTCTTTTGAGAACTATTGAAATATTTTGCCCATTTCTCAATTGGATTAGTTGGCTTTTGTTGTTGAGTTTTTTAAATTGCTGATATATTCTAGATATCAATCCTTTGTAGGTAGGTGGTTTGCAAATTTCTTATTCCATTCTGTTGGATGTCTCTTCACTATATTGATTGTTCCTTTTGCTGTGCCAAAGCTTCTAAGTTTGATATCATCCCATTTGTTTAGTTTTGCTTTTGTTGCTTGTGCTTTGGGGTTCTTGTCCAAGAAGTTGTCCCCTACACAAATGCCTTGGAGTGTCTCCCCTACATTTTCTTCCAGTGACCTCATAGTCTCAGGTTTTAAACTTAGGTCTTTGATCCATCTAGAGTCAATTTTTGTATATGGTGAGAGATATGGATCTAATTTCAATCTTCTTTTGCCAGCATAGTTTGTTGAAGAGACTATGCTTATTTCACTGTATGGTCTGAGCACTTTGGTTAATAATCAGTGGGTAGTATGTATGTGGACTGATTTCTGGGCTCTCTATACTGCTCCACTGAGCTGTGTGTCATTTTTCATGTGAGTACCATGCTGTTTTAATACCTTCCGCTTTGCATTATGCTTTGAAGTCAGGTATTATGATGGCTCCAGCTTGATTTTCTTGTTCAGGATGGCTTTGGCTATTCTGGGTCTTTCGTGATTCCATATGAATATTAGGATTGCTTTTTCTAACTGTAAAGAATGTCATTGGTATTTTGATAAGTACTGCATTAAATCTGCAGATTGTGTTAGGTGGTATTTACATTTCAGTGATATTGATTCTTCTAATGCATGAGCAAGGAATATCTTTACAGTTATTTTTTGTGCTTGATGACTTCTTTCCTTAATGATTGATAATCTTCATTGCAGAGATCTTCCATTTCTTTGATTAAATTTATTTCTAAATATTTGATGTTTTTGTAACTTCAGTGAATTAGATTTCTTTCTTGATACCACTTTCTGTGAGTTCCTCAGTAGCATACAATAAAGCTACTTGTTTATGTATGTTTATTTTGTAACCTGAAACTTTACTGAATTGGTTTTTCAATTCTAACAGCCTTTTTGATGGAGTATATGTATAACATCATGTCATCTGCAAACATGGATAATTTGACTTCCTCTTTTCCAATGTTGATGCCCTTTATTTCTTTCTAATCCCTAATTGTTTGCACTAAAACTTCCAGTACTATATTGAATAGGAGTGGCAAAAGAAGACATGCTGATCATATTCCATATCTGAGGGGAAATGCTTTAATTTTTCTCCCATTAAATATGATATTTGCTGTTGGTTTGAGATAGATAGCCTTTATAATTTTGAGTAACATCCCTCTATACCTAATCTGTGGAGGATATTTAACAAGAAGGGGTGTTGAATGTTATCAAATGCTTTCTCTACATCTATTGTGATGAACATATGGTATTTGTTCTTTATTCTGTTGATGTGATTTATCATGTCTATTGATTTGTGAATATTGAACCACTCTTGCAGTTCTGGGATAAATGCCACTTGATCTTTTGATGTGGTTTTGGATTCAGTTTGCTAGTATTTTGTTAAGAATCTTTGCATCCATGGTTATTAAGGATATAGGTCTATAGTTTTTTTTTTCATGTCATATTTTTGGTTTTGGTATAAAAGTAATTCTGCCCTTATAAAAAAAGTTTGGCAGACTTCATCCTGTTGCATATTTTGGAACAGTTTGAAGAATACTGTAGCTAATTCCTCTTTGAATCTTTCGTAGAATTCAGTAGTAAACCCATCAGGTCCCAGAATTTTCCTTGATGGAAGACTTTTTTCTTTCTTGTTTCCTTTTTTTTTTTTTTTTTGACAGGCAGAGGTAGACAGTGAGAGAGAGAGAAAGGGAGGGAGAGAGAGAAAGGTCTTCCTTCTGTTGGTTCACCCCCCAAATGGCTGCTACAGCTGACACGCTGCGCCAATCCAAAGCCAGGAGCCAGGTGCTTCCTCCTGGTCACCTATGTGGGTGCAGGGCCCAAGGACTTGGGCCATCCTGCATTGCACTCCCAGACCACAGCAGAGAGCTGGACTGGAAGAGGAGCAACCGGGACAGAATCCAGCGCCCCAACTGGGACTAGAATCCGGAGTGCCGGCGCCGCAGGCAGAGGATTAGCCTAGAGAGCTGCAGCGCCGGCCGATGGAAGACTTTTGAGTACTGCTTCAATAACATTACTTGTTATGGACCTGTTTAGATTGTCTACATACCCTTGATTTAATCATTGTAGGTAATATGAGTCCAGGAATTTATCAATTTCTTCAAGATTTTCCAGTTTATTAGCATATACTTTTTCATCGTTTCTTATCATTTGTATTTCAGTGGTGTCAATTTTTCATCTCTATATTTTATTTATTTGAATTTTTTCTCTTTTTTCTTTGTTAGTCTGGCTAGAAATTCATCTATTTTGTCAAAAAAAAGTTTTTTTGCTTTGTTGATCTTTCGTATTCTTTTAGTTTAATTTAATGTATTTCAACTCTGATCCTTATTATTTCTTGCCACCTGCTTATTTGTTTGGGTTTGTTCTTGTTTTTCTAAGTCTTCAAGATTCATCATTAGATCTTTGAAACATTTCTCTTTTTTAAAAAATATGGCACCTATTGCTATAAACTTCTCCCTCAATACTGATTTCGCGGTATTCCAAATGTTTTCATATGTTGTGCTTTCATTTTCATTTCTTTCAAGAAAGTTTATTTCTTTCAATGACCCTTTGATCATTTGGTAGCATATTGTATAATTTCCAAGTATTATTAGTGTTCTCTTGTTCTTGTTGATCTCTAGTTTTATTCTATTATGGACTGAGAGGATACATGGTGTAATTTCAATCTTTTTAAAGTTGCTGAGACTTGATTTGTGGCCTATTATGTGGTCTAGCCTAGAAAATACTCTATTTGCTGATGAAAAGAATGTTTATTCTGTAGCCACTGGGGGAAGTGTCCTGTAAATGTCTGTTGGGTTCATTTGTTTGACACTATGTTTTAACTCTCTTTATTTTCTGTCTAGATGTCCATTAATGAGAAGGAAGTTGAAATAATCCAATATTACTGTATTGGAGCCTATCTCTCCCTATAGATCTAGTATTATTTTCTGTGTATATCTGGTCAGTCTTGAGTTGAGTACATATATACTTATGGTTGTTATGTCTTCTTGCAGAATTGAACCTTTTATCAAAATATAATGTCCTTCTTTATCTCTTTTTACAGTTTTTAAGTTAAAGTCTGTTTTATCTGATATTAGGATAATGACACCAGCTTGTTTTTCTGTTTCCATTTGCCTGGTATATCTTATTTTTATTTATTTTTTTGACAGTCAGATGTAGACAGTGAGAGAGAGAGAGACAGAGAGAAAGGTCTTCCTTCCATTGGTTCACCTACCAAATGTCTGCAACAGGTGACACGCTGCACTGATCTGAAGCCAGGAGCCGGGTGCCTCCTCCTGGTCTGCCATGCAGGTGCAGGGCCCAAGCACTTGGGCCATCTTCCACTGCTATCCCAGGCCACAGCAGAGAGCTGGACTGGAAGAGGAGCAACCGGGACAGAACTGGCACCCTGACCGGGACTAGAATCCAGGGTACCGGTGCTGCAGGCAGAGGATTAGCCTAGTGAGCTGTGGTTCTGGCCTCTGGTGTATCTTTTACAACCCTTTACTTTTAGTCTATGTGTGCCTTTGCCTTCTGAAGTGAGTTTCTTATAGGCAGCCTACAGTGGGGTTGTGGCTTTTTATCTATTTAGCCAACCTAAGTCTCTTCATTGGTGAATTCAATCCATTTACATTCAAGGTTAGTATCACTAAAGAACTAAAACCTGTTATGGAAAATGATTTTACCTGCTGTTAGCGAATATGATGTTGTCATGTGCTTTCATGATGCTTATTTCTAATGCAGGACACCCTTCGGAATTTCTTGTAAAGCTGGTCTGCTGGCAGTGCATTCTCTCAGTTTTTGTTTAGCTGGAAAATACTTCATTTTTTCTTCACTCTTGAAGGATAGCTTCACTGGACATAATATCCATGGTGAAAAGTTTTCTTCTGTTAAGACCTTGAATCTATCATCCCACTCTCTTCTGGCTGTAGACTCTCCACTGAGAATTCTGATGCTAATAATTGGTTTTACTTTATATGTAACTTGACAACTTCCTCTTACTGTCTTTAGGAGTCTCTCCTTGTTTTTAACTTTTGATCATTTGAAAACAATGTGCCCTGGAGAAGATCTTTATTGTTTGTAAGTGCTTGGGATTCTTTGAGCTTCTTTGTATCTGGATGTCCATATCTCTTTAATAACATGGGAAATATTGAACTATCGTTTCATTTAGCAGGTTCTTTATGACTTTTTCCTTTTCTTCTTCTCCTTCAGTAATACCTATAATATGGATATTTGGTCATTTAATCATATCCCACATTTCATGTAGACATTTTTCATTCTGTTTAATTCTTTTCATTTTTATCTGATTGAGTTATTTCAACGTTCTTGTCCTCGAGGTCAAAAATTCTTTAATCCACTTGGTCTATTCTGTTGTTAAAGCTATCAATCATACTTTCTTAATTCACTCATTGAAGATAACACCTACAAAATTTCTATTTTGTTCTTCTTAATGAGTTCTGTCTCCTTAGTAATATCTTCATTCACGTCACTCATTGATTTCCTCATTTCTTTAATCTGTCTGTATTCTCCTGCATTTCATTAAGTTTTCCTTTTTTTAATTAAACTTTTATTTAATGAATATAAATTTCCAAAGTACAGCTAATGGGTTACAATGGCTTCCCCCTCCCAAAACTTCCCTCCCACCTGCAACCCTCCCCTTTCTCGCTCCCTCTCCCCTTCCAATCACATCATGATTCATTTTCAATTCTCTTTATATACAGAAGATCAGTTTAGTATATATTAGGTAATGATTTCACCAGTTTGCCCCCATATAGCAACACAAAGTGAAAAAAAAAATACTGTTGGAGTACTAGTTATAGCATTAAATAAGATTGTACAGCACATTAAAGACAGAGATCCTACATAATATTTATTTTAAAAATTAATTAATTTTCTGTGCCATTTCCAATTTAACACCAGGTTTTTTTTTTCCATTTCCAATTATCTTTATATACAGAAGATCGATTCAGTGTATAATTAGAAAAGATCTCATCAGTTTGTACCCATGCAGAAACACAAAGTGTAAAAATACTGTTTCAGTACTAGTTATAGCATCACTGCACATTAGACAACACATTAAGGACAGATCCCACATGGGATGTAAGTACACAGTGACTTCTGTTGCTGATTTAACAATTTGACACTCCTGTTCATGGCGTCAGTAATCTCCCTAGGCTCTAGTCATGAGTTGCCAGGGCTATGGAAGCCTTTAGAGTTCGCTGACTTTGATCTTATTCCAATAGGGTCATAGTCAAAGTGGAAGTTCTCTCCTCCCTTCAGAGAAAGGTACCTCCTTCTTTGATGGCCCCGTTCTTTCCACTGGGATCTCACTCACAGAGATCTTTCATTTAGTTCTTCTTCTTTTTTTTTTTCTTTTCCATGGTATCTTGGCTTTCCATGCCTACAATACTCTCATGGGCACTTCAGCCAGATCTGAATGCCTTAAGGGCTGATTCTGAGGCCAGAGTGTTGTTTAGGACGTCTGCCATTCTATGAGTCTGCTGTGTATCCCACTTCACATGTTGGATCTTTCTCTCCCTTTTTGATTCTATCAGTTAGTATTAGCAGACACTTGTCTTGTTTGTGTGATCCCTTTGACTCTTAGACCTATCCGAGCCATCAATTGTGAACTGAAATTGATCACTTGGACTAGTGAGATGGCATTGGTACATGCCACCTTGATGGGATTGTATTGGAATCCCCTGGCACATTTCTAGCTCCATCATTTGGGGCAAGTCCTATTGAGCATGTCCCAAATTGTACATCTCCTTCCTCTCTTTTTCCACTCTTAAATTTAACAGGGATCACTTTTCAGTTAAAATTTAAACATCTAAGAATAATTGTGTGTTAATTACAGAGTTCAACCCCTTGTACTAGAACAACAACAACAAATACTAAAAAGGATAAAGTATTACATTGTACATCTAGTGTCAGGACAAGAGCTGATCAGGTCATTGTTTCTTATAGTGTCCATTTCACTTCAACAGGTTTCCCCTTTGGTGCTCAGTTGTCGCCGATCAGGGAAAACAAATGATATTTGTCTCTTTGGGACTGGCTTAATTCACTCAGCATGATGTTTTCCAGATTCCTCCATCTTGTTTCAAATGACTGGGTTTCATTGTTTCTTACTACTGTTTAGTATTCTATGGAGTACATGTCCCATAATTTCTTTATCCAGTCGACTGTTGATGGACATTTGGGTTGGTTCCAGGTCTTAGCTATTGTGAATTGAGCTGCAATAAACATTAATGTGCAGATGGCTTTTTTATTAGCCAAATTAATTTCCTTTGGGTAAATTCCAAGGAGTGGGATGGCTGGGTTGTATGGTAGGGTTATGTTCAGGTTTCTGAGGAATCTCCAGACTGACTTCCATAGTGGCTTAACCAGTTTGCATTCCCACCAACAGTGGGTTAGTGTCCCTTTTTCCCCACATCCTCTCCAGCATCTATTGTTGGTAGATTTCTGGATGTGAGCCATTTCTCACCGGGGTGAGGTGAAACCTCATTGTGGTTTTGATTTGCATTTCTCTGATTGCTACTGATCTTGAACATTTCTTCATGTGTCTGTTGGCCATTTGGACTTCCTCTTTCAAAAAATGTCTATTGAGGTCCTTGGCCCATTTCTTAAGTGGGTTGTTTGTTTGGTTGTTGTGGATTTTCTTGATTTCTTTGTAGATTCTGGTTATCAACCCTTTATCTGTAGTATAGTTTGCAATCCATGAGCATGGAAGATTTCTCCATTTTTTGGTATCCTCTTCTATTTCTTTCTTTAAGGTTTTGTAGTTTTCATCATAGAGATCTTTAACGTCCTTGGTTAAGTTTATTCCAAGGTATTTGATTGTTTTTGTAGCTATTGTGAATGGGATTGATCTTAGAAGTTCTTCCTCAGCCATGGCATTGCCTGTGTATACAAAGGCTGTTGATTTTTGTGCATTGATATTATATCCTGCTACTTTGCCAAACTCTTCGATGAGTTCCAGTAGTCTCTTAGTAGAGTTCTTTGGGTCCCCTAAATAAAGAATCATATCATCTGCAAAGAGGGATAGTTTGAGTTCTTCCTTCCCAATTTGTATCCCTTTAATTTCTTTTTCTTGCTTAATAGCTCTGGCAAAAACTTCCAGAACAATATTGAATAGCAGTGGTGAGAGTGGGCATCCCTGTCTGGTACCGGATCTCAGCAGAAATGCTTCCAGCTTTTCCCCATTCAATAGGATGTTGGCCATGGGCTTTTCATATATTGCTTTGATTGTATTGAGGAATGTTCCTTCCATACCCAGTTTGCTTAGGGTTTTCATCATGAAAGGGTGTTGTATTTTATCAAATGCTTTCTCTGCATCTATTGAGAGAATCATATGGTTTTTCTTCTGCAGTCTGTTAATGTAGTGTATTACGTTGATTGTTTTGTGAACGTTGAACCAGCCCTGCATACCAGGGATAAATCCCACTTGGTCTGGGTGGGTGATCTTTCTAATGTGATGTTGCATTCTATTGGCCAGAATTTTATTGAGGATTTTTGCATCTATGTTCATCAGGGATATTGGTCTGTAATTCTCTTTCAATGCTGCATCTTTTTCCAGCTTAGGAATTAAGGTGATGCTGGCTTCATAGAAAGAATTTGGGAGGATTCCCTCTTTTTTGATTGCTCTGAATAGTTTGAGAAGAATTGGAGTTAGTTCTTTTCTAAATGTCTGGTAGAACTCAGCAGTGAATCCATCTGGTCCTGGGCTTTTCTTTGTTGGGAGGGCCTTTATTACTGTTTCAATTTTTGTGTCAGTTATGGGTCTGTTTAGGTTTTCTATGTCTTCCTGGCTCAATTTAGGTAGGTTGTATGTGTCCAAGAATCTGTCCATTTCTGATAGATTTCCCTGTTTGCTGCCATACAAGTCCTTGTAGTAATTTCTGATGATTCTTTTTATTTCTGTGGTGTCTGTTGTTACATTTCCTTTTTCATCTCTGATCCTATTGATTTGGGTCTTTTCTCTTCTTTTTTTAGTTAGTTGGGCCAATGGGGTGTCAATTTTGTTTATTTTTTCAAAAAACCAGCTCCTCGTTTGGCTGATTTTTTGTAATGTTTTTTTGGATTCAATCCTGTTGATTTCTTCTTTGATTTTAATTATTTCTCTTCTCCTACTGGATTTGGGTTTGGTTTGCTGGAGATTTTCTAGATCCTTGAGATGATTTGAAAGCTCATCTATTTGGTGCCTTTCCAATTTCTTGATGTAGGAACCTATTGATATAAACTTTCCTCTTAACACCTCTTTTGTTGTATCCCATAGGTTTTGGTATGTTGTGCTTTTATCCTCATTTACTTCCAGAAAATTTTTGATTTCTCTTTTAATTTCTTCTATGACCCATTGTTCATTCAGGAGCATGTTGTTCAATCTCCATGTCTTTGCACGTGCTCTAGGGATTCCTGAGTTGCTAATTTCCAGTTTCATTCCTTTGTGGTCTGAGAAGCTGCATGGTATGATTCTAATTCTTTTGAATTTGCTGAGACTTGCTTTATGGCCTAGTATGTGGTCAATCCTAGAGAAGGTTCCATGTACTGCTGAGAAGAATGTAAAGTCCTTAGATTTAGGATGAAATGTTCTGTAGATATCTGTTAGATCCATTTGGGCTATAGTGTCATTTAAATCTACTGTCTCTTTGTTGATCTTATGTCCTGTTGATCTGTCTACCTCTGAGAGTGGAGTATTGAAGTCCCCCAGTACTATTGTATTGGGGTCTAAGTCTCCCTTTAAGTCCCTTAAGAAGTCTTTTTAAAAAGCTGGTGCACTGTAATTAGGTGCATATACATTGATAATCGTTATATCTTCCTGTTGAATGGATCCCTTAATCATTAAATAGTGCCCCTCTTTGTCTCTCCTAACAGTTTTTGCGGTAAAGTTTATGTTGTCCGATATTAAGATGGCTACGACCGCTCTTTTTTTCATTTCTGTTGGCATGGTATATATTTTTCCAGCCTTTCACTTTCAGTCTGTATGCATCATTGTTGGAAAGATGAGTTTCTTGTAAGCAGCAAAAAGATGGGTTTTGTTCCTTAACCCAATCAGCCAATCGGTGTCTTTTAACTGGACAGTTCAGGCCATTAACATTCAATGTGACTATTGAGAAGGAGTAACTTTGCCCTGTCATTTGCCAAAGATTTTTTCTAATATATTTTTTGAGACTACTGTGATCTTTTGCTGTGAGGTTTCCTTCCTTTATCTTCTTTCATATTGGTGACCGTGTTTCTGTGTTTCTGTATGTAACACATCTTTAAGCATCTTTTGCAGGGCAGGATGAGTGGCAACAAATTCTTTCAATTTCTGTTTGCTGTGAAAGGTCTTTATTTCACCTTCATTCACAAATGAGAGCTTTGCAGGATATAATATTCTGGGCTGGCAGTTTTTCTCTCTTAGTACCTGGGCTATATCTCGCCATTCTCTCCTAGCTTGTAGAGTTTCTGATGAGAAGTCAGCTGTGAGTCTAATTGGAGATCCTCTGAGAGTAATCTGGTGTTTCTCTCTTGCACATTTTAGGATCTTTTCTTTATGTTTCACTGTGGTGAGTTTGATTACGACGTGTCGTGGTGAGGATCTCTATTGATCATGTTTTTTAGGGGTTCTATGAGCTTCCTGTACTAGAATGTCTCTGTCCTCCAAACCTGGGAAATTTTCTGCTAGTATCTCACTAAAAAGGCCTTCTATTCCTTTCTCCCTCTCCCTGTCTTCAGGAACTCCTAGAACCCGAATGTTGGGTTTTTTAATAGTATCCTGTAGATTCCTGACAGTATTTTTTAGATTTCTGATTTCTTCTTCTTTTCTTTGATTTGACTGTTTCCTTTCCAGTTCTCTGTCTTCTAATTCCGATATTCTCTCTTCTGCTTCACCCATTCTGTTTTTAAGGCTCTCTAATGTGTTTGTCATTTGATCTATTGAGTTCTTCATGTCATTGTGGTTTTTTGTCACTATCACAGTTTCATGTTCTACTAGTTGTTTCATTTCATTTTGATTCCTCCTTAATATTTCATTTTCATGAGAGAGATTTTCTATCTTGTCCATTAAGGATTTCTGTAGTTCAAGAATTTGTTTTTGAGAACTTCTTAATGTTCTTATCAATTTTTTGAGATCCGCTTCTTGCATTTCCTCTACCTCTTCATCTTCATAATCTTGGATTGGGGTGTCTTGTTCATTTGCGGGCATCATAGTGTCTTCCTTGCTCTTGTTACCTCTGTTTCTACATTTGTTGTTTGGCATGTTGGAGATAATTTATGGGTTTTTTTTTTTTTTTTGGCTGTGGTGTTTTTTTCTTGTTATACTATGCCTCTAAGTGGGCTGTCTGCTTTGATGGATCCTTAGAGGTTGTGATGGGTGTGGCAAGAGAGCTTCGCTTGATTCTTCAGGTTTAAGGCTGTGCAAAAAGCGACTCACCCAGATTGTTCTCTCCCTTGCTCCTTGCTGGATCACTCTCTCTCTCTCTCTCTCTCTCTCTCTCTCTTTTTTTTTTTTTGACTCAGTTGGGAAGTAATTCGGCACAGGTGAGTGGAATTGAGGGTAGTTGAAATCTGGCCTCTTTGAGTATTCGTTTGATCTACCCCTGGGACCACACAAAGAGTTTATGCAGCCCTCAATGTGTTCTCAAGTTTCACCAAAGTTCCAAAGTTACTGAGTTTGTGAACTCATTGGCGGTGCTTTACATATGTAAAATGGCGCCACCTGGGGAGTGAATCATAGGATGGAAGACCTCTCTCTCTCTCTCTTTCTCTCTCTGCCTTTCTTCTCTCTGTGTAACTCTGACTTTCAATTAAAATAAATAAATCTTAAAAAAAAAGAAATCCAAGCACAGTTTTTTATAATATGCATGTCCCACAAGCTCTTTGATGTAAACCTCCTATATCCCAGTTCACCAACAATGGAAGCAAACTCACTCTTCCCGACTGACATCTTACAGAGAAAGAGGCTAAGCAAAATTCCAAGCTGAGCAAGTTTCTCCCAGAGAATAGGCCTCACAAATAGCTGGAAGCATGGGAGTTACTGAAGGCGACATAGCAGAAACTCCTAGAACTGGACTGGTGACTCAGAAGTGGCTTTACAGAAACAGGTGCATACCCTTTTCCACTTGGGCCACCCGTGGGCAGACAGCAAGGCCCTAGACCCTAGCTACAAGATGGAAGAGCCTGGGTCCCAGAGTTGCCTGCAGAAGAGACACCTGCATCCCATGGAGCAGGGCTGCTAGGTGAGCGAGCAGCGTCTTTCTGCTGCGGCTAAGCCGTTGCATATCCATGTTGGGATTTCTTGGTTACATTAGTTGAGCCTACCCTAATACTTGAGAAATGGTTACACCATGATAATGCTAAAAGTGTCGTTCCGGAATTTTTCTTCTGCATATCGAAGTGTGATCAACATTGGATGTATATGAAGCCTTGAGTTAACTGAGACATTGGCTCGTATCTCTCCTGTAAAATAATACTCAAGTTTCCAAATAAAGCAAAATGTTTGCTTCTGAGGATGGTAAAACTTATCTTTTTGCTTCACATGCTTTCAGTTTTTATAAAGGTGATTTCCAAATATTGCCACAGAATATTCTAGAAGGTACTGTTTTTTAAGAAACAAAAAGAACATTCATTCATTATTGTAAGGCACAGTGTAGGGCCACCTCTCTGTCTTCTAGTATTCTAACACCTTTAGCCAGTTTTCTGCAAATACAGTGTGTCATCAAACTTTGTTTTAAATCTTTGCCAAAAAAAGTTGACAGGAAATATATAATTGTATGGTTTTAATGACTTTCTGACTATTTTAAATGTTATTTTATATAAGTGAAGCTGAACTTCTTTTCATTTGGTGGTTGTTTGTAGCCTTTGCCTATTTTCCTGCTGGTCTATGGCCTTTTGACTTTTTATTCATTGAACTCTCTAGGAGAGACATAAAGCCCTTGACTAATGTAAATTAAAAATAGCTTACCTCAAAAATAAACAAAATAAGATACAAGCATAAATAACACTAGTGCAATAAACAGGAATAGGTTTTGTCTTAAAAATGATTAAATTTGAAAATATTCAAATTTCTAGGTGATTCATCATTATTGCAGAAATACACAAGTTTATAATAAAATATTTACTCAAGAAAACATTAAATGATTTCTACTGAAATTGCGAGGACAGAAATGCAGAAATACAGTTTTAAAAATAACATGTAGATGTTTCAGGTTCAAGGTCTAAAGTACTACTCTGAAATAAACAGCTATTTTAAGATCAAAGGCAGAAAAAAAAAAAAACCAAAATTAGACACAGCATGGGTCTTGAGTGTAATCAGGAAAGTTTTTTGTTTCTGTTTTTGTTTTTGTTTTTGTTTTTTTGACAAATAGAAAGTGAGAGAGAGAGAGAGAGAGAGAGAGAGACAGATTTCACCCCCCAAATGGCCGCTACGCCTGGAGCTACACCAATCCAAATCCAGGAGTCAGGAGCTTCCTCCTGGTCTCCCATGCGGGTGCAGAACCCAAGCACTTAGGCCATCCTCCACTCCCTTCCCAGGCCATAGCAGAGAACTGAACTGGAGGAGAAGCAACTGGGACAGAATCTGGCACCCACATGGGATGCTGGCACTGCAGGTGGAGGATTAACTAAGTGAGCCACAGCGCCAGCCTAATCAGGGAAGTTTTAGAGAGACTGGGCAGTGACACAAGACATCTGCTGCAGAGAACAGCCATTCCTCTCTCAAAGATCTCATGTTCTCAGGGCTACGCTGTGGCATGGTGGATAAAGACTCCACCTGGCATCCCATATGGATTCCAGTTCAAGTCCCGGCTGCTCCACTTCCGATCCCGCTCTCTGCTGCATATGGTCCAAGTGTTTGGGGCCCTGCCACCCATGTAGGAGACCGGGAACCTGGCTTCTGGCTTTGCCCTGGTCCAACCTTGGCCATTGCAAACATCTGAGGAGTGAATTGGTAGACGGAAGATCTCTCACTCTCTCTCTGTGTCTCTCCATCTTTCTCTGTAACTCTGACTTGCAAACAAGTAAACAAATCTTAAATAAATAAATAAATAAATAAATAAACAAATGATCTCAGGTTCTTGGAGAACCTACTTTGCTGCAAGCATCTATCTCGTTCTCACAGGTAGTTTGAAGAGGATTAAAACTGGTTCTCCTCACCACTCAACACCAGACATCTCCCTCCAACTTCTGGATTGGGATCTGTGTTGTAGACAGAGCAACTTCCAGATGCTCACTGGTGGACAGCATGGAACCTTGCAGATGAAATTTGGCCTCAGACTTACTGTGAATATTAAACTCATGTTTAGTCTTTTTTTAAAGATTTAATTTATGTATTTGAGAGGCAGAGTTATGGAAAAAGAGAGGCAGGGAGAGACAGATCTTCACTCCGCAAATGGCTGCAATGGCCAGGGCTGTGCCAGGCTGAAACCAGGAACCAGGAGCTTCTTGGTCTCCCATGTCAGGGCAAGGGCCCAGGCACTTGGGCCATCCTCCATCGCTTTCCCAAGCACGTTAGCAGAGAGCTGGATCAGGAGTGAAGCATCCAGGACTTGAACCTGTGCCCATATGGAATGCCAACATCATAGGTGGTGGCTTTACTTGCTATACAACAATGCCAGCCCCAGCATTCCCTCTTTTTATAAGGATTGTGATCATTATGTCAGGATTCTATAGTCAACAAAACATTTTCCAGATTTCCGATGATCATTCTCATAGCTAACTTCTGTATCCCTCCTTTGTGAGTGTGTTTATTTTTGCAAACATTGTTGCTAACTGAGATCCTTTGAAGTCTCCTAATTCATGCCCCTGTGCCAGTGATCCTAATCTGGGGAAGGAGGGGACTGTTTTTTTTTTTTAACCCAGAAAGAGCTTTCTCTTTCTCGATATGCTAAAAGTCCTTGCCAAATGATTAACAGTGATCAGCTAATGGAGTAAAATCAGAGTAAGTCAGTGTTAAAAAAATACATCTTTCAAAGTTTATTATTATTTCTTTATTTGAAAGGCAGAGTGATGAGGGAGAGAGAGGGAGGGAGGGAGGGTGGGAGAGAGAGAGAGAGAGTTTCCATCTACTATTTACTCCCCGAGTGTCCACAACAGCCAGGGCTGGGCCAGGCTGGAGCTGGAGCCTGGAGCTCCTTCCAGGTCTCCCACATGAGTGGCAGGGGCCCAAGTCCTGGAGCTGTCATCCCATCATCTGCAGCCTTCCAGAATGCATTGGCAGGAAGCTGGATCTGAAGTGGAAGTGAGACTCTAACCAGGCTCTCACATGTGGCACGTCTGGTGCTCCAAGCAGCAGCTTCACCACGGTGCCACAATGCCCATCGCCCCTACTGAAATACATTTTTAGCATTTTAATTTTTCCCAGTATTCACTAGGAGATTTCTAGCTTACTGCATACATTTGATTCTATGAATTCAGGGCATATTCTTTGAAAAAAAAAAAAGAACATTATAAAATATATCCCTCTGTATACTTCATTGGTGTCACATTTTTTCATTTAACTTTTTTTTAAAAGATTTATTTATTTATTTGAAAGTCAGAGTTACACTGAGAGAGCAGGAGAGGCAAAGAGAGAGACAGCTCTTCCATCCGCTGTTTCACTCCCCAACTGGCTGCTGCGCCAGAGCTGAACTGATACAAAGCCAGGAGCCAAGAGCTTCTTCCAGGTCTCCCATGTGGGTGCAGAGGCCCAAGGACTTGGGCCATCTTCCATTGCTTTCTCAGGCCATAGCAGAGAGCTGGATCAGAAGTGAAGCAGCCAGGACTTGAACCGGTACCCATATGGGTTGCCAGCACTGCAGGTGGCAGCTTTACATGCTACACCACAGCACTGGCTCCTAATTTAACATTTTAAAATATTTGCTTTTATTTGAAAGGCTGAGAGACAGGGAGAAATAGGAACATATGGAAAGAGAGAGAGAAAGAGAGAGATCTCCCTTCTGCTGTTTCACTCCCCAAATGCCTGCAAAAGCCAGGGCTGGGAGTCTGGAATTCAATCCGGGGCTCCCATGTGAGCAGTAGAGACCCAAATGCCTCTCAGGGTGTGCATTAGCAGGAAGCCAGATTGGAAAAGGAGCCAGAACTGCCATCTGATATGGCATGTAGGTGTCCAAGTGGGGTCTCAGCAGCTGTGCCAAACACCCAACCCTCTTTAAGGATTTTTTGAGAGTAATTTGAACTAAACTCAATTTTGGGCTCTCTTATTGGGACTGAACTTCTGGCATGAAACAATTCTATATTAACTAATTTCTAAAAAACACTGCTACAGAATGAAAGCTGACATGTAGGAGCTTTCCTTAAACTGTAAACTAACTGAAGATTGTCTGTGGGAACTAGTAGTAGCTCTACAGAGGCTACAGCATGATTATGGAGCCACTGCATTTAAGGTGCTCTTGTTGTCTGAAAGGCTAAAAACTTAATTACTCAGAGAAGCCTGGACTTGTTTCAACTGAATCCTCCATGTGTCCCCCAACTGAGAACATTTCCTTCTGCTGTTTCAAGAAATGTCAGACCAGCAGCCACTGTCCTCAGTCCGGCTCCTCAAATGCTGGCGGGTTAGCTGATGTTCCAGTGCACTTGAATTTGAGATACTGTTCTCATTCTACAGCTATGCTGTCTTGAAGCCAACATTTTCAATTCAAGGAGCAATTACAGAGCTCTGTTAATGAGTCATTGTGTTTGAGGAGAAGGAGAAGAGATAGGGGCTGATGTTGGGAAACAGTAAGCTAAATCTCCCAGTGCCTGTTCTGTGTCCCTGCTGCTTCCTGTTAATGCAGGGAGCAGAAGATGGCCCAAGTGCTTGGGCCCCTGCCACCCATGTGGGCGATGCAAATGGAGTTCCTGGCTGGTGTGACCATTCTGGGAGTGAACCAGCAGATGGAAGTGCTCTCTCTCTCTCTCTCTTTTTCGCTCACTCTCTCTGTTTCTGCCATTCTGCCTTTCAAATCAATCAATCAATACAGAAGAGGTAGTCACACCTGTGCCTTAAATAGGTGGGATACATAGAATGTGTGGAATATCTGCTAAAATACATTTTGAAAGTTAAATGAGATGGGAATTCTCAAAGATGAATAGTTAATTATGACCCGGGAAACATCTAGAAAGATTCAAGGTGGACATGGAAAGACGATAGTTGTAGTAATCCTGGATTTCTCAGGCCAGGAAATCAGTACATAACAAATGTGACTCTGATGTTCCTAAAGTTTTACTTTTAAAGATTGATTTATTCATCTGAAAGGCAGAGTCAGAGAGTATAAGGGAATAAGAGCAGGAGAGATGAGGAGGCAAGAGACAAATTCACAGCAAGTTTACTCAAAAGGGAATGAACCTGAGAGGGCCTGTGGTGGAATGAGAAGGCCATGCCTAGATGGCCTCTGGCAAGGGAGTGTCAGTTACTCAGGAATGGCTTCAAACAGGCTGTGATAGGTTAGGACATAAACCATCCCTTGACCGGATTGTCTGCCTTGGGTATTTAAGCTGCTGTAGCACCTGAAATAAACGAGTCTGCAGGCTGCTCACCTCTGACCTTCTTTCACCAGTCTCCAAGGGTCTGTGTGGTGACTCCGCGCCTCTTGCCCTCACCACGCTCCTCCTCTCAGAAGGAATCCACAGCAACAAGGGGCTACCTTGCCGGCGTGGGCGTGGATGCAGGGCAGAATTCAGTCACTGGCTGGGTTTTTATAGCACAAAGCAGCTGACGGCCATGACGGGGAAGGGGTTGCTGAGCCGTCCGGTGTGGGCTTTTCTCTCTGGGTGTCATGGGTTGAGCTGGGGGAGGGGAAAGCAGCCATGGGGTGGGGGGGAAAGGAGTGAGTTTAAGGTATTTGTGAAGAAGGTGGCCCGAGAATATCAGACTATCACAGGGAGTTGCTTAACCAACTCCACCACAAGACTCTGGCCCCAGAATCAAGATGTTTATGAAAATTCCCCCAAGCTGCATTAAATTGGAATACAGTATTTGAGTGTCCCCTCCTCTTTTGAATGGAATCCGAGCTGCAGGGTTTCTGTAGAACCTGGGGAGGCACTCTGCTTTGTGCCATCAAGGCTCCTGGCTGATTTGCTAGGGGTGAGGTGTCAACCAGTTACTTCCTCAAGGCCACTGGGTTGCCTCAGCCCTGACCAAAACTCCTGTCCTGCTGAGCTCTGCCTTCAGCCTCCCCACTATGCTGTGCTGTGGTCTCCTCTTGCCCTTGATGCAAGACCTTTCTTCTTTATACACTCCTGTTAGGACAACTTTTTTTTTAAAGATCAATTTATTTATTTGAGAGCCAGAGTTACAGACAGAGAGAGGGAGAGACAGAGAGAAGGAGAGACAGAGAGAGAATCTTGCATCTGCTGATTCACTCCCCCAGATGGCTGTCGCAGCCAGGGCTGGGCCAGGAGCTTCTTCCAGATCTCCCATATGGGTGCAGGAACCCAAGCACTTGGGCCATCTTCCACTGCTTTCCCAGTGATATCAGAATTGAGTCCCCTTAAAATTACATCGAAATGTGGCCCCTTAAAGTTCCCCAGAAGTTGAGTCTGGGTGCTATATATGTTATCGGAATTTCGGGTGCTATATATCACCATGTGCTTATTAATGAATTGCCAATATTAATAAGCCCAAGTGGGTTCTTGCCTAAGACTTAAAGAAGAATTCTAAATACTGGCATAAATGAACAAGGCAGCATGGTACATTTTAGGCTTTTATTCAGTGTGAAAGATGCATAGGAGAGTGAGAGCTTTATCTAAGAGAGAGGGGTAAATCTGGATTAATACCAAGTACCAGGAACCAGCCACATGGAAGAGCATTTAGGTCAGGAAGTATGGGGCAGGTGGCCTGAAGGCCATGTGACCTGGAGGTGCAGGGCTACAGCAAGCCCCCTCCTGGCTAGAGGACAGGGCTATGGAGGAAGGAAAAGGGCTGGACACACCCTGTCCTGGGATTTTAATCCACTCTCAAAGGGGAGTGGTTAATTAACCTGATTGGTTGATGGGCACTCAGGTGGCCAGGTAGTAGGGGCATTAGGTCAAACAGGGGCATGGTGAAAGTGTGGCCTTTTCAGCTCACAAACCTAACCAATTTTAACCTGTAAGCCTGCCTACTTCACCCAAGTGCATTGGCTGGGAGCTGGATCAGAAGTGGAGCAGCCAGGACTTGAACCAGCGACCATAGGGGATACCTGCACTGCAGGTGGAGGCTTTCCCCACTATGCAACAGCGCTGGTGCAATACTTTTCAGTATCTGCTTCAATTCTCTTTTCACTAATCTCACA
Organism: Lepus europaeus; assembly: GCF_033115175.1. Classification (NCBI taxonomy): domain Eukaryota; kingdom Metazoa; phylum Chordata; class Mammalia; order Lagomorpha; family Leporidae; genus Lepus; species Lepus europaeus. The sequence goes on from NW_026909002.1 coordinate 194,369, forward strand.
TTTTTTTTCTAATTATTTTGAAAATGCCTCCATCCTCCCAAAAACTCTGATTTGTTTGGTCTTTGAGGAAGGCCAGGAGCCCCAGCAGCTGGATTTCAGATAGTCCATCATAGCAGGTGCAGTGCTGAGACTTCTTGGGGGATTAGTTGAATGGCTGTTTTGGCTGTGTCTTGTTGACTTCACAATAGACAAGAAATACCAAGTGGAAGTAAAATGGGCAAGTTGCTGAGTGTGGAATCAAAAGTTCAACTGCTTCCTTCATAACTCAGATTCCACTGATTTAGACTATATGATCACATTGACAAGACCTCAAGGGGTGGGTACTTTACATGGAATATGCTCTAACTGATAATTAAGGTTCTCTCTAGCATCCAAATCATCCATTCATCCTTGCAGTGAACATTTAGTGAATGACTTGCATATATCAGACATTGGGCTAAGAATTGGTATTAAAAAAACTCAGTATTATTATGGAGCTGGTGCTGCCGCACAGTAGGTTAATCCTCCACCTGCAGCACTGGCATCCCATATGGACGCCGGTTCTAATCCTGGCTGCCTCTCTTCCAATCCAGCTCTCTGCTGTGACCTGGAAAAGCAATAGAAGGTAGCACAAGTCCTTTGGTCCCTGCACCTATAAGGGAGACCTGGAAGAAGTTGCTGGCTTTGGATCAGCACAGCTCCGGCTGTTGTGGCCATCTAGGGAGTGACCAATGGAAGGAAGACCTTTGTCTCTGTCTCTCCCTCTCACTGTCTGTAATTCTACTTCTCAAATAAATAAATAAAATCTTTGAAAAAAATACAGTATTACTTATGCATAAGGGAAGCAATGAGAATGAGTTATAAGCAAGTAGGTCAACCTATCAGTAGGGCAGAACATAGATTGGGTGCATTTACAATCCTAATAGAATTACAAAGAATGGGGACTATTCATGGGCTTCTTGTAGTGTTCCAAACTAAGGAACTTCTCAAAAATAGCATTAAAAATGCCCATTTCTATGGGGGGACTTCAAAGGGGCACAGGGACCAACTGGAAGGGCTCTCAATGGTCAAACCTGGAAGAATTTGAGCCACAAAATAAAATAGCACTAGATTATAACGCAAAGAACAAAATAAATGTCCATGATTTCAAGCTGATGCAAATACATGGATGAATTAACAAATGGGGGAGAAGAGACAAACCTCCTGTGAAGAATTCAAAATAATTCATGTATGGGCTTATGCTCTGGTGTAGTAGGCTAAGCCACTGCTTGCCATGCAAGCATCCTGTGTCAGAGGGCCAGTTTGAGCCCTGGCTACTCTGCTTTGAGAATGAACCAGGTACAGCTCCTGCCATTGCAGCCAACTGGGGAGTGAACCAGAGGATGGAAGACCTCTCTCTCTCTCTCTCTCTCTCTCTCTCTCTCTCTGCCTCTCCCTCTCCTCTCTCTCTCTCTATGTAACTCTGACTTTCAAATAAATAAATAAATCTTTAACATAAAATAATATTGATTAATTAATTTAAGAGACATAGTGGTAGAAAATGCATGAGCAAGTGAGTTCCCACTTACTGCTCCACCCCACAAATGCCTGTAAGCCAGGAGCCCAAAACTCAATCCAGGTGTGTCATGCATGTGACAGGGACCCAATTTCTGGAGCCATTACAGTTGCCCCTTGGGGTCTGCGTTGGTAGGAAGGTGGCATCAGGAGCTGGAGTTGGGAATAGAACCCAGGCACTCCAATGTGGGACATAGATGTTTAACCAGTGTCAACCTCTGAATCAAATACCCACCCCCATGTCTTAGGTTTTATACCCTATGAAGTCTCTGTTACAATAATGGAACGCTACTCTTGTAGCATAGAAGCAGACATAGAGAATATGCCAATAAGCTTTATAATTTCATTTGATGACCTTTAAAAATGCCAAAACAACACCTACCTACCCACAGACCCTAAGGTTTACAGTGACAGATCTTTGCACCTTTATGCTTTATAAAGGGTTAATACCATAAAAAATAAAGAGAAGAAAGGAGGAAGAAAAGAAGGAGTCACATTGTGGCACATTGGGTTAAGCCACTGCCTGCAACAACCAGCATCCTGTTCGGGTGCTGGTCCAAGTTCTGGCTGCTTCACTTGCAATTCCGCTCCCTCAAAATGTGCCTGGGAAAGCAGTAAAAGATGGCCCAAGTACTTGGTTCCTTGTCATCCACATGGGAGACCCAGAAGAAGCTACTGGCTCCAGCTTTGGCTTGGCCCAACACCCACCCCTACCCCCATCCCCACCCCACCCCAACCCCCCCACAGTTGTGGCCATCTGGTGAGTGGATTAACAGATGGAAAATCTCTGTCTCTCCTCTATCTGTAACTCTGCCTTTCAAATGAATAAAACGAATCATTTTAAAAAGAGAAAGAAATGCCATGTTGATTTTCTTTCTTTTTTTTAAAAAAAATTATATTTCTTTATTTGACAGATAGAGTTACAGAGAGTGTGAGGGAGAGAGAGAGATAAAGTCTTCCTTCCATTGGTTCACTCCCCAAACAACCGCCACCGCCAGCGCTGTGCTGTGCTTCCTCCTGGTCTCCCATGTGGGCGCAGGGCCCAAGCACTTGGGCCATCCTCCACTACACTCCTGGGCCACAGTAGAGAGCTGGACTGGAAGAGGAGCAACATGGACTAGAACCCGGTGCCCATATGGGATGCTGGCACTGTAGGCAGAGGATTAACCAAATGAGCCACAGCAACGACCCCTTAACTTTTCTTAAGGGTACTTCTGAATTATGGAATTTTAGAAGAAAATTTTAAAGGAAAATATTAAATAAAAATTATTTACTGAACTCATTTTTAAAAATGCATCCTTTGTGGATCTGTTTGGAGCAGCTTCATTTTCAAGGAGGCTCTCCAGGGACACCAGTTAAAAACCTCAGGGAGAAAGCAGCGGCTGCTACGTGGAACTCCACCACTCTAACAGCGTGTTTAGCTTGTGTCTCCTAGGCTCTGTTCACAGCACTGCCGCACTGTTGGACAGACCCATGGTGCTCTGCCTTCTGCTGTCACCCTGGGTGGAAGTGCTGATGCTTCTTTCAGATCCAGAGTACCCCCCTAACACCCCAAGTCAGTGTTTCCAAACACATCTGAAGACAGGGAAGCAGGAGCACTTGACCTGATTCGCAAACCTTGGTTCAACCTCTTCACCCAAGGAATCTTCCTAGAAAACAGGATTTCAACAGTGGGTAGGACTGTTTACAACAACAACAATCAGCTTGAAGATCCATGAAATGCCCCCTCCCCCAATACACTAGGTGTAAGCATTAGGACTGGGCTTTTGTGTTCCCAACAGCACCTAGCAACCACTTTCCAAATTGTGCGTGCTACTCTGTGGACATAAATTACAGATTCTTATTAATTTGATTAGCTATCGGAGTGGAGCTAAGAAAGAACAGAGGGGCCTGAGACAAGTAACTGTTGGAAAGAGGCAATAGTGAACCTGTGACACTTCATTTTGCAGAAGACACACTGCAGTACCACGCCACGTAGGGCCCATGGGATGACTTGGAAGCAAGAAAGTACATTTTGCCTCAGTCTGTGTAATTTTCAGAGGCCACACATGTGTGCTCTGGAGTATCTCACTCGAGAACATGTCCACATGTTGCCTCTGGAAGCAACTTAAACAATGTACTGAGAGCCCAAAAAAGCTTCTGTAAGCTGTAAATGCAAGGCTTAATAAACTTACTCTTATAACTCAACACAATTGTTTGTTTAGAATTTCTACGAGAAGTTATTGAAAATTAGCAGTAAAATAGAAGGATAAACCATTAAATTATTAAAAAGGTTTTCAAAAAAGATTTATTATTTATTTCAAAGGGAGGGTGAGAGAGAGAGAGAGAGAGAGAGAGAGAATATCTTTCATCTACTGGCTCACTCCCCAATTGACTTACAACAGCTGAGACTGAGCCAGCCTGAAGCCAGGAACCAGGAACTCCATCCAGGTCTCTCACCTGGATGCAGGGGCCCAAGGACATGGGCCATCTTTTGCTATTTTCTCAGGCCATCACAGAGAGCTGGATCAGAAGAGAAGCAGCTGGGATTCGAACTGGCACCCATATAGAATGCCGGCACTGCAGGCAGCAGCTTTACCTGCTATTCCACAGCACCGGCCCCAAACCATTATTAACTTTAGGTATAGAGTGAATTGTGGGTAGAGAGAGAAATAATAGATTTCTTCTAATAAGTTCTATTTATACTTTGGTTTTGAGTCCATGTAAACATTTAAATAATCCTACTTTAAAAAGTAGAATTAAAATACAAACAGATGAACTTACAAAAAGATACAATTGACAGCATTACTAGAGAGGAAGATATCTTTCTGAATGTCTCTGAAATATAGTAATTTGAGTGTCCAGCACATGGTATAGTGGGTTAAGCCATCGCCTGCAGCACCAGCATCCCATGTGGCTGCCGGTTCTCGTCCCGGCTGCTCCACTTTGGGTCCAGCTTTCTGCTAATGGCCTGGGAAAAGCTGTGGGGGATACTGCCCGAATGGGAGACCCAGAAAAGCTCCTGGCTCCTGACTTCTGCTTGGCCTGGCCCTAGCATTTGGGGAGTGTGAGCTAGTGGATAAAAAAATCTCTCTCTCTTACTTTTCCTCCCTCTCTCTCTCTCATTAACTCTGACTTTCAAATAAATAAATAAATATTTAAGAATACACACACACACACACACATATATATTAATTGAGTTGCAGATAATTAGAGGAATATGCCCTAAAAACAGAAAGAATTGTAAAAATAATCCTGGACTGTTCTCAATAACCACATGGTTGGAGACCATGGTAGACCAGGAGTGTGTCCCAGATTCTCTGTAGGGATGTCTTCTGGTTCCTGGGGTCATGCTCTTCCTGGTGCAGTCCATATCTGGTGACCAGGTAGGACAGGACTATAAATTCTGGTAAGTGAGACATCTGTGAAGGACATCATTCATTCCAGAATTCCCTGCTGGACTGGTCCAGGTTCTGGGGAGCCTGGTCGTGTCATATCACATTGATCTGGCTTCTGCCTAACTCTTCCTGTTTTGTTTTTGTTTCTCTGCTGTACCCCAAACTCTGTTTCAGTGTCGTCTTCTGGAGAACCCAGTCTGTGACAGATGTATTATTATTAGTACTGTTATTTGGAGAACTTTATGTATGTGTGAATTGAGATAAAACAAATGAAGTATCGTATTCTTATTACATTTATTTTTATGAAAATCAGAATTTTGGGAGTAGGATAAAGGAGTTTTAGTGAAAGAAAAATGAAGATTTAAATAAAAACCCTGGAGATTTAGATTTTGGTTTAGATGATTGATGTGAACACACACTGCGTTTTATTTTTAAAATACAAATTTCAGGGGTGGATGTTTGGTGCAGCTGTCCAGTCACTGCTTGGGGCTCCTGTATCCCATATTGGAATGCCTGGTTTGAGTTTTGGCTGCTCAACTTCTGGTTCCAGTTTCCAGTTATGCCCACCCATGTACTTGGGTCCCTGTCACCCACTTGGGAGTCCAGCTCTCTGCTGTGGCCTGGGAGGGCTGTGGAGGATGGCCCAAGTGCTTGGGCCCCTGCACCCACATGGGAGACCTGGAGGAAGCACCTGGCTTCTGGCTTCAGATTGGTGTAGCTCTGGCCGTAGCGGCCACCTGGGGGGTGAACCAACAGAAGGAAGACCTTTCTCTCTGTCTCTCCCTCTCACTCCAGCTGTTACAGCCATCTGGGGAGTGAACCAGCAGATGGAAGACCCCTCTCTCTCTCTCTTTCTCTATGCTTCTCCTTCTCTCTCTGTATAACTATGACTCACAAGTAAATAAATAAAAAAAGGAAGTACTGTTCCAAACTGCTATTTCTAAATTATATTAAATTCTACAAATGTGCACTGAATGCATACTATTTCCAGAACTCTTTGCTAAGCGCTGGAAAACAAACTATGATTGATTAAGAGGCCTTTAGAGGACAGTAGATGCAACAGGTATACATATGTGGCTAGTATAAGACTGACCAAGCGGTGCAGGTGTTTTGGCCTAGTGGTTGGAACACTCGTATCCCATATTAGAGTACCTGGGTTCAATCCCTGCCTCTAGCTCCTGGCTCCAGTTTCCCTCTAGCTCCTGGCTCCCAGTGCACACCCTGGGAGGCAGCAAGTGATGGTTCAAGTAATAGGGTTCCTGTCACCCACGTGGGGGATCTGGATTGAGTTCCTGGCTTCAACCTCAGCCCAGCTCTGACCACTGTGGACATTTGGCAGAGCCATGAGGATGCCCCCAGCCCATACTGAAGGGCCTGGGTTTGAGTCTTGCCTCTGTTTTCCATTCTAGCTTCCTGTTAATATGCATCCTGGCAGGCAGCAGGTAATGGTTCAAGTACTTGGGTCCTTGCCATGGGCATGGGGAACCGGAATTGAGATCTAGGCTCCTGGCTTTGGCCTGGCCCAGTCCCAAACAGATGGGAGATCTCTCTCTCTCTCTCTCTCTCTCTCTGTCTCTGACTGACTCTCCTTTCTGCTTTTCAAATAAAATCAATCAATAAAAATTAGTTTGTGGCCCATCTGTTTGAAAATATTGTCTTAGAGATTATTCAGTCCAGCACCTCTGTCTGCTTATTTTCCAACCCTTCAGTTTTATGGAAGAGGGAACCAAGGCTCAGAGAGAGGGCTTGGCTTACCTTGGCCACACACTGGCCCTGGATTTCTCCCTATTCACTCCATGTAGAGTCCATGGTCCTTTCCCAGTGCTTCCCATGGCAACCTGTGGGTCCTTTTTTCACGTTATGTTCTCTGTCTGCAGAGGTCTCCAATCCATTTCGCGTTTGCATCTCTCTCCTTTTGTGCTCAGTCACAGTCCTCCATGGTAGAACCTTCCCTAACCACCCTGGGGGACATCAGTCACTCCTCTTCTTTACCAGTGATTATTTCAAAAATCAGCCTTAATAAGATACAATTTACACACAGCGGAATGTGCTCCTTGCACTCTACGGTTCAGTGAGTTTTCCCATACATACAGGTGCATATTCCCCACCATAATCAATGCTTAGAGAACTCCCCTTACTCAGAAAGTTCCATCCTGCTCTTTCCAGTTAATCACTCCACCTCTATCCCAGCCCTCAGCAATCCCTGACCTGCCTTCTCTCACTATAGATTAGATGGGTGTTTCCCAGAATTTTCTAGAGACAGGATCAAATAGCTGCTCTCTTGTCTCTAGCTTCCTTTGCTTTGTGTTAAGGGTTTTGAGGTTTCTCTATGCTGCTATGTGGTTCAATAGTTTACTTTTGGTCTGAATGGAACACTGATCATTAAGCTATTCACCTGCTGTTGGACACTGGGCTTGTTCCTGCTTTTTAGTGCGACTGTGTACTTTCTCTGTGTTTCACATGGACTTCCACTATGGTAACTTTTTGTATCAACTGTCATGATCATATGTGTGTCCACCACACATATATATGGGCTACAGTGGGACATTTGAACACACATATACAACGTGTTCTAATCAAACCAGGGCAACCAGCAGTTCCTTTTCTTTGAAATTGTTTTATAATTGGAGCCTTGGAGCATCTTTCTTTTATTTTTTAAGTTTATTTAACATGCACTAATTTTATGTATTTCATGTATACAGAACTAGGAACATAGTGATACTTCCCACCCTACCCTCCCTCCCTCCCATGACCCCACCCTTCTTCCTCCTTCCTCTCCTATCCCCTCTCTTAATTTTTTTTTTTGACAGGCAGAGTGCACAGTGAGAGAGAGAGACAGAGAGAAAGGTCTTCCTTTGCCCTTGGTTCACCCTCCAATGGCCGCCGCGGCTGGCGCGTTGCAGCCGGCGCACTGCGCTGATCCAATGGCAGGAGCCAGGTGCTTCTCCTGGTCTCCCACGGGGTGCAGGACCCAAGTACTTGGGCCATCCTCCACTGCACTCCCTGGCCACAGCAGAGAGCTGGCCTGGAAGAGGAGCAACCGGGACAGAATCCGGTGCCCTGACCGGGACTAGAACCCAGTGTGCTGGCGCCGCTAGGTGGAGGATTAGCCTATTGAGCTGCAGCACCGGCCCCCCTCTCTTAATTTTTACAATGATCTACTTTCAATTTACTTTTACTATAATATTAACCCTACACTGCCATCTAGATATATTATCAAGACAGGAACACTCCCCAAAGAAAGCTGTAGCCTGAGATGCCATGAGCGTGTTAGGACCCAAGAGTCTGAACACATAAAGAGGGAATGGCAGGTTGTGTTTTGCTAGGAGCACACGTGTAATTATCCATGAGTTGTGCTGTAGTCACTGATACAGGTTCATGGGAACTGACAAATATTCAGGATTTTGCGAGCCCTTGTTGAATTCTGTGCATAGCCTGAAATAGGCCACTCTGGGAGCTGTTTATAGCACAGACGATGACAGTTATCGCAGACCAGGACTTACTTGGGGTTGGTTTGTTTTCAGTGAACCAGTCTAGTGCAGTTGCAGGTGGAGTAAATCTATCCATCAGAGAGCCATGTGCCATAGTGCAACTAGGGGAGTGCCATCTGACATTCCCCAGAGCCTGGGTTTGGTATTCCTCAGATCCTCTTTGCTTCAGGTCTGTGCTCACAGAACCAACTTATGCTTGGAGAAAGCATATCACTGCCAAAAACAAAACAAGCCAATAACGATTGAAGATACTCATGGAAGACTAGAACATTTCCTTTGCTATATAAGAACACTCCTGCTGAATAATAGATTATTATGAAGGGCGGAAGGCAGCCATTCATGAGCTTAGCCAGCAATGATTAGTTTTCCAGAAAAGGATAAAGTTGGGATGCATCTACTGAAAAGCCAAACGTCGTGGCTAACCATGTTAACCATCCATGAGGCATCATTATTCAGGAATTTGTGCCATGGCCATCAGCAGGCCATGCTCTCTGACAAATCTCTCTCTCTCTCACATTAAAGATTCATTTATTTAGTTGAAAGGCAGAGTTATATTGAGGTAGAGGTAGAGGCAGAGGTAGAGGCAGAGGCAGATGCAAAAAGAGATAGAGATAGAGGGAGAGAGAAAGAGAGGTCTCCCATCTGCTGGTTCACTTACCAACTGGCTGCAATGGCCTGAGCTATGCTGACTCCAAGCCAGGAGCCAGGAACTTCTTTCGATTCTCCCACATGGGTGCAGGGGCCAAAGGACTTGGGCCATCTTCTGCTGCTTTCCCAGGCCATAGCATAGAGCTGGATTGGAAGTGGAGCAGCTGGGGTTGGAACTGGCGCCTATATGGGATGCCATCGTTGTAGACCTGGACTTTAAACCACTGTGCTACAGCGCTGGCCCCTGACAGATCTCTCTTAAAATGCAGTGGCTGGAACCATTCTTTTTGTTACAAGGAGACTGGAAAATGAGTCAGCCAGGTGAGCTGGACTCAAGTCATGGGATTTTTTTTTTTGTCTTTTACAATGGCTTCACTCCTAATTACAACAGTGACCTTGTGTTCCTTAGAATAACTTATAAAACTAGGGAAGCTAAAAGGAGAAAGCAAAAGCCATTTCTCTACCATCTAAATACAGCTGTTCTTACTTTTGGTGCACAGATGGTACCTGAGCTATGATGGGTGGATGTTTCAACTTTGTGGTTGTACAAATGTGGTAAGGGCTGAATTGAGTCCATATTTTGAATTTTGTGGCTTGACCCTTACCCACATAGGGATCTGTATGTGATACACTGTATCCTCTCTGCAGATGCTGGCCAGTGGCAGTAAGTGCAGCTCCCAGGCAGCCCCATGGTCACCTGTGGAAACCACAGACACCCTACAGTGTGCTATGTTAGCTCAGCCTGTGGTTGGAATTCTTTCATCTATAAATCCTGTTCCTTTATTGTATAGGGAAAACCAAGGCATTTTCCCTCTTCAGTACTTTCATGACATTTGTAGTCCCCAAAATTCTGGAGCTCCGCCCCCTGCTATACACTAAGCAATTCTCCTTTTCTGGCAGACATTTAGAAATTAACTGAATACTAACATTTTTTTTTACCTGGAGGTACTGTCAAATTCCACAAGAGCCCAGTCCTGCAAGCAATAATTAACAGCATATCCATGTTGTTTTTATGTTTCTGTTTGATCAACTACAAATCAGAGAGTCCCGGGGGGTACCGGCACTAAGGCATATCAGGTAAAGCGTCCACCTGCAGTGTCACCATCCCATATGGACACCAGTTCGAGTACTGGCTGCTCCACTTCCAGTCCAGCTCTCTGCTATGGCATGGGAAAGCAGCGGAAGATGGCCCAAGTGCTTGGAGAGACCCGTATGGGAGACTTAGATGAACCTCTTGGCTCCTGGCTTCAGCCTGGTCTAGCCCTGATAGTTGGGGCCCATATGGGGAGTGAACCAGTGGATGGAAGATCTCTCTTTCTCTCACTCTCTCTCCCCCTACCCCCTGTAACTCTGTTTTTCAAATGAATAAATAAATATTAAAAAAGAAAGTTCCAGGGGTTGTATTTCCAGCAAGTTACATTGACATAGCAGTACAATAATTTGTCTGCCACCCAGTGAATCATGGCTGTGCACTCTTCAAAGTCTGGATTTCACTCCAAAGGAAATGATATGGAGAATAAATAAGCCCTTTCATTGATTTGATTGATGCTTGTCCTGAAATCTAGAATCAAAATCTGGTCTGTGGTATTCCTATATAAAGATATAGAGGGAAAAACCAACTCAAACTGACACTCCATTTTCCTATTATCCTTCTGCAAGAAAGATCATATCTTCTCTTAAAAAAATGAGAGAGAGAGAGAACTAGAGAGTGAGGGAAAGCTCCCATATGCTGGTTCATTCCACAAAAGCTCCAAGACCTGGGGCTGGGGTAGGACCAGAGATGGGAGCTGAAATGCCACTTGGGTCTCCCATGTGGGTGGCCAAGTCCCGAATACTTAAGCCATCACCTGCTGTCTCCTTGACTGAACATTAGCAGGAAGCTGGGATCACAGCGGAGCCTCATCTCAAACCCAGGCACTCTGGTAAGTGTTGTGGCTGTCTTTATCAGTGCCTTAACTGGTAGTTTAAATGCCCACCCAGTCCTTCGTGATTTTATGGTGCCTTCTTGGACAGGCATAATTGAAGCACAAGCAAAGATGCGGATTGAAAATCTCTGTCTCTGTCTCTCCCCCTCTCTGTAACTCTGCCTCTCAAATAAATCAACCTTATTTAAAAAAAAAAAAAAAGAATGGGAGACCAATCACAGCTTATGGGGCATATGTTCGATAGATAATTCACATAGTGAGTACATGCCAATGAGTAATAGCTCAATTCAGACAGAAGGAGGCCTTTGTGGAAGATAAAGTCGCATTAAGGAAAGAGGTGTATCTTTCATGAATTGTTCTCGAGAGGAGATGGGGGTGCTGCTAGCAAGGTTTAGATAAACTCTGAGACCAGTGGTGTTTGGAAAAGCAGGTGACAGGGTGTGGGCTGACACCACCTGAGCCCTCCGTGTGCCAAACTCTTGCATTTACATGCATTTTGAACTCCAGGAGGTGTGGTCAGCAGCTCACATGTAGGACCTGAGAAGCGGTCATGTATCCTTCCCACTGGGAGAGACTGTTCCTGCCAGGTTCTCACACGTGGTGTCCCAGAAGCTGTGAAGTCACATTGTCCAGGGGAAGGTGAATCCTCCCAACTCTTTTTATTTATTTATTTATTTGACAGGCAGAGTGGACAGTGAGAGAGAGACAGAGAGAAAGGTCTTCCTTTTGCCGTTGGTTCACCCTCCAATGGCCGCCGCGGTAGCGCGCTGCGGCCGGCGCACTGCGCTGATCCGATGGCAGGAGCCAGGTGCTTCTCCTGGTCTCCCATGGGGCGCAGGGCCCAAGGACTTGGGCCATCCTCCACTGCACTCCCTGGCCACAGCAGAGAGCTGGCCTGGAAGAGGGGCAACTGGGACAGGATCGGTGCCCCGACCGGGACTAGAACCCGGTGTGCCGGCGCCGCAAGGCGGAGGATTAGCCTAGTGAGCCGTGGCGCCGGCTAGTCCTCCCAACTCTTGCCACAGCAAAAGGTATGTCACTCACACAGCAAACTATGCGTTTGCAATCATTTCAAAGCTCCCTAAGTCTGCTATTTACCTAGCTGTGTGTGGTAGTCTGGGCCTGAGTCCTAGCTGTTAAACCACATTAGCAATGCTTTGCTGAAGAATTTAGATTCTACACACACTCACACATGATTTTTTTTTTTTTTAGATTTTATTTATTTGGGAAGACAGAGTTATAGAGAGGTAGAGACAGAGAGAGAGAGAGGTCTTCCATCTCCTGTTTCACTTCCCAAATGACTACAGCAGCCAGAGGTGGGCTGATCAGAAGCCAGGAGCTTCTTCCAGGTCTCCCACATGGTGCAGGTGCCCAAGCACTTGGGCCATCTTCCACTGCTTTCCCAGGCCATTAGCAGGGGCTGGATTGAAAGTGGACCAACTGGGATACAGGCTGGGGCTTTAACCTGCTGTGGCACAGTGCCAGCCCCCAACACACATAATGCTTATTGCAGACTGATTCATTTAGGAACACTTCTTTAAATACATTCCTCATGTAGATCACATATATTCAGTTTTTGCACAATGTTTAACATTCTCACCTAGCTGTTCTCAGATACTGCCTTTTCAGATTGTGTAGCTCGGGGGCGGCCGTTGTTGAAAATTAAATACCATAACCTACCTGTGGGTGCTCAGGATGCAGGAAACCTTGGCATTTACAAAATGGCAGTCTCTCGTGCATCTGCAGGGGCACGCTGCACTGCACTGTGAACCTGCTTTAATTCTGTTTAAGCCAAATGGCAAGGAAACACATGAAAAAAACCTCGCGGCTCTCCACAGAACTCCTGTAGCTGGCAGCAGCAGATTGACTCTGCGTAGCACCCCCTCTCCCCCCCCCCCTTGGCCACCATAGACAGCAGCACAAAAGCAAAACGAAGTCGCTGTCACTCATTCCCCCTCTCCCCTGCACATGGCTCTGGCTGTCCAGGAGCCATTCCCTGTGCGGGGGGCAGCGGCCAGCGCCGCAGGGCCGTCTTTGTGGTCCACGTGGGCACACAGAGAACAGATCAGCCAGCCGTAGAGCACCCAACACCCCAAAATGAGGCTGGGCCACACGGTGCCACTGTCTGCTTCTCCACGGTGCTGGGCAGTGCTAACGCCAGGTCCCGCCCAGCCTCTCCGGGGTCTCCTGGGGCCATGGGGGGGGAGACCAGGGGGGCCGCAGGGAGCGAGGAGACCCCTACCCCCCCTCCCCAGCGACCTCACCCCAAGTTGGATGTAAGCGTGGTGGGAGAGTGATTTCTGCCCCGGTGACTGGGGGTGGCCGGGTGGGCGCCGGCCTAGTTCTGGGAAAAGGCGGGGAGTGGGGAGAAGCCCTTGGGCGCGCAGAGAAGTGAAGGCAAGAACGCGGGGAGCCGCAGCGTCTTCTGGTTCGGGCGGTTGGCGGTGCCTGCGCGCGGGCGCGGCTGCAAGAAGCCCGGCCCGGGGCGGGGGGGGGGGGGGGATGCGCGCGCAGCCAGTTCTCCCGCGGCTCCCCTCCCTGCCTGCACGTGCCGTGGCCTTTGGCCGTTGGCCGTTGGCTGTTGGCCGCTCAGAGGCCGCCCCGGTGCCGCGCCCGCTCCTCCTGGTCGGCCGGCCGAGGCGTGAGGTGGGATGGGCGCCGCGCTGACGTTGCCCGGGATGCGGGCAGGTGCCGCCGCCGCCGCCGCCGCCTCAGCCTCCACCTCGCCTCGCCGGCCTCCGGGGTTTGTATGGACACACGGGGCGGCGGGCGGCGACAGACCCGCCGTGCGCTCAGCGAGCAGCCGCCCAGCGCCCGGCGCCCAGCCCGGTGCAGCGGCTCGGCGCGGCCCCCCAGCCAGCGCCCCCACCCGGAGCCGGTGAGCGCCCCCGGCCGCCGCCCTCACCTGACAGGTTGTGGGTGACGAGTTTTCCCTCGGCGGGGGCTGGGGGCGGCCCCAGCGCGGGGCCTGAGGCGCTGGCCCTGCCCGGTGCCCCGGGCGGCCGGCGAGACGCGGGCTCCGCGGGGCGGGCGCGGTGGGCGCCTCTGTCGCCGGCTCGGGAGCCCCGGTCGCAGGGCCCTGGGTGACAGTGCAGAGTCTGGCCGCAGCCGCCGGCCGGGGTTGCGGGTTCGCGGCTGCGGTGGAACCCGAACGCAGAGGCTCTGCTGCCGGGCCCCGGGACGGTCTGCTTGGGGTGGGTTCCTCGTCGGGGGAGGGGCTGGGAGCAGTCCCTGTGCGTCTGGACAGCTGAGCCCACTGCCCGTTAACGCGGCTGGCTCCGGGACCTGACGCGGACATTCTCTTTTGCAATAAGGCACTAATTCTGTGTGCATGCATGCTTTTGATATTTTATTTTTCATCCCATCCCCTATCCCCCCCCCCCTTTTTTTTTTGTTCTGCAGGAGTTCAGAATTGGAGGAGTGTTTAATTCCAGTGCAGGACAATTTGTACTTAGAGGCGACCTCACTGTCTTTTTGATCGCTCGTTTTCACTTTTCTTATTGTAAACCATCAGTACTTTCTTTGTTAACCTCGGAATTATTTTTAGAAATTCTCTCTCTCTCTCTCTTTTCTTTCCTTTCCTTTCCTTTTCTTTTTCTTTTTCTTTCTTTCTTTCTTTTCTTTTCTTTTCTTTTTTTTTTGAAAACCAGAAAGTTATTTTTGTGATTGTGCTGTGGAATGTTTTCAGGTCTGTAAGCCAAACCGATGATTTATTTTAGGTGATTTACATGGTACCTACTTTAAAAACATGTGCCAAATGTTGAAACTACACAGAACCGTGGAAGATCCGCCCTTAAGCATTTCCTATGTAGAGTGACTGTCAGATAGTGCTGGCTTAACTACACCTTATTTGTCACCCTAAAGGCAGAGGGTTTTTTTTTTTTTCTTTTATTTATCTTAAGTTTTTATCGATGTATTTTGGGAGACAGTTTTCGTCCAGTGGTTCACTCAAATGCCGGTAACAGCTACGGCTGGGCAGTACTGAAACCTGGAACTGGCAGCTCCGTCCAGGTCTTGCACTTGAGTGGTAGGAATCTAGCCGCTTGAGCCGTCAACACTGCCTTGCCAGGGTGTGGCAGAGTTCTTATATGACTTGTTCAGTTTCCCGTTCCACTTCTCGGGAGGCAGATTGCACGGTGAAGTTACAGGTTCATTTTTAAGGCTCTCAAAATTCTGTCAGCAATAGAGCCATCCCCGATGCACTCTGAACTGGGAAATGAAGGGGCAGACTTGAAACTACTATGGTATCTGGTGGACTTTGCAGAAACAGCCGAGTGTATTAATGCAACGAAAACTTTGGTGGTAGCACTTTGGAGAAGCTGTTCCAACTGGCTTGAGTCATTCGTTCTCTTTAGAGAAATCTTGCTGAGCTGAATTGCTATGTAAAAATAGGTTTACCTCCCTTAGCAGAGGGAAGAGGAGGTCCAAGATGTGTGAGGTGTGGTACTTGTCGGTGTACTGTAGTGTGGTAGCCAAGGGTTGGGCCTTAGAGCCAGAGTTTGAATCCTGCCTTTGTTTTAGGCGATGTGTTTATCCTCTACTACTTTGTTTCCCCTTTTAATCTCCATTTACTTCTCATTTATTTCTCTCAATTTATGATGAGTGTGAGCTATTTTAGGGAGAGGTGCCCAGCACTCACTGGCTTTGCCTCATGTCTTTTCTATGATTTTAAAAAGATTTATTTATTTATTTAAGACGCAAAGTTACAGACAGAGGGAGAGACAGAGCTTCCTCTGCTGGTTCACTCCCCAAATGGCTGCAATAGCCAGAGCTGGGTTGATCCGAAGCCAGGAGTCAGGAGCTTCTTGTGGGTCTCCCACATGGGTGCAGGGCCTCAGGAACTTGGGCCATCTTCCACCTTTAGCAGGGAGTTGGTTCGGCAGTGGAACAACCAGGATTTGAAGCAGCCTCCATTGGGGATGCGGGCATTGCCAGTGGCATCTTTACCTGCTATGCCATGATACTGGCCTGGTATTGCCAGCATCAGCTTACCTGTGCCACAACACTGGCCCCATATCCACTTTTGATGTTAGTAATTTGGATCTTCTTTTTTCTTAATCTTGCTTAAGGTTCACCTTTGTTTTAGGTGGTGGCTTAACCCGCTGCACCACCTTACCAGCCTCTCTGTGAATTTTTATATCTAGTTAGATCTAGTTGCCAAGTCCTCTATTACTTTACTTTTGCCTGGTTGTCTGCTCTTATTGGGGATGGTGGTTGTGGTGTATCGAGAATCCTAACTAATATTGTAGAACAACTTCTGCATTTTTTAATTTTTAAAAATTATTTTATTTAACCTTTTTATTAACATGAAATACTTATATATATTTATAGGGTACAGTGCAATATTTCAGTGCATATATACTGTGAACCAAACTAGGAAGTCAGTTTCCTTATCTTTGTTCTTAAATCCTACTAGCTCCTCTTTTCCAGCTTATTATAATTTATATAATATATTATTATGAATTAAAGGTGTCCCACTGTGCTTTGGAACACTAGAACTTGGTACTTCTGTCTGACTTGCTTCAGAACCCATTATTCAGCTCCTTTTCATTCCTCTATCCTTTCCCACCTCTAGTGAACACTGTTCTAAGTTCAGATGGACTACTTAAAAAAATTAATGTATTTATTTGAAAGCCAGAATGGTGGTGGTGGGTGAGTGGGTGGGTGGAGATCTGTGTGCTGGTTCACTCCCCAAATGGCCACAGCAGATAGATGTAGGCCAGGTTGAAGCCATCAGCCAGGAACTGCATCCTGGTCTCCCACCTGGGTGGCAGGGCCATCTTCCACTGCCTGATTGGAAGCAGGGTAGCTGGGATGCTGCTCTCTGATGTGGGGTGCCGCAATGCAAGTGGTGGCTTTTACCCGCTTTAGCTTCCATATGTATGTGAACCTACAATATTTGTCTTTCTGCATGTGGCTTGTTTCACTTAACAGAACGATCTGCAGTTCTGTCTACATCTCTGAAAATGTCAGGATTTCCTTCCTTGTTATGGTTCAGTAGCATTCCATTGTGACATATACCAGGTTTTGTTTATCCATCAGTGGGCATCTGGGCTGATGCCATAGCTTGGCTGTTGTGAGGAGTGCAGCTGTCTCTTTCATGTGCTGATTTTGTTTCCAGATCTCCTGTTTCCCCTTTTAATTCTGACAATTTTTGCTTGGTATATTTTGGTGTCTATTATTAGATTTGCATAGGTTGATAATTATACCTTCTTTCTACTGAACCTTTTGGTAATATCTTGTTTTATTAATATACTCTTTGTCTCTGGCATCCTTGTTTGATTTTAAAGCCATTTTGTCTGATACTAGAGTAGACACTGCTGCCCAGTTTTGGTTACTGTATGCACGGGCTATCTTTTTCCATCCATTCCCTTTGAACCTTGTTGTGCCTTTGACTCCAAAGTCAGAATCTTGCAGGTGACATTTAGTGGGATCGATTTTTTTAATCTCCACTCTGCCAATGTCTGTCTTTTGGTTGGCAAATTTGGTCCATGTACATTTCATTACTGATAAGGAGGACGTATTTCTGTTGTTTTACTACTGTGATTGCTTTGTATATGCCTTATTGCTTTCTTATTCCTCATGTCCTGAATATTTGGATTTCTACTGGGACTGATTTTGAGATATGGTATTTCCCCTAAAAATTTTTTATTCATTTTAATGGGCACCATCATAGGTTAGAGGCAGAGAAAATTTCAAGTTAAGAATTTTGATCTGGACTGGCACCACAGCTCAGTGGGCTAATCCTCTGCCTGCGGAACCGGTACCCTGGGTTCTAGTCCCGGTTGTGGTGCTGGTTCTGTCTCAGTTGCTCCTCTTCTGGTCCAGCTCTCTGATGTGGCCTGGGAAGGCAGTGAAGGATGCACCAAGTGCTTGGGCCCTGCACTGGCATGGATGACTGGGTGGAAGCAACTGGCTCCTGGCTTAAGATCGGTGCACCACACCGGCCCTAGCAGACATTTGGGGGGTGAACCAGTGGAAAAGGAATACCTTTCTCTTTGTCTATCTATCTCACTGATTAACTCTGCCTGTGGGAAAAAAAGAAAAGAAAAAGAATTTTGATCTGGGGCAGGCGCTGTGGTGCAGTAGGTTAATCCTCAACCTGTAGTGCCAGCATCTCATATGGGCGCTGGTTCTAGTCCCAGCTGTTCCATGTTCCATCCAGCTCTCTGCTGTGGCCTGGGAAAGCAGTAGAAGATGGCCCAAGTCCTTGGGCCCCTGGACCCATGTGGGAGACCCAGAGGAAGCTCTTGGCTCCTGGCTTCAGATTGTCCCAGCTCTGACTGTTGCGGCCAATTGGGGAGTGAACCAGCAAAAGGAAGATCTCTTTCTGTCTCTCCCTCTCACTGTCTAACTCTGCCTCTCAAATAAAATAAATTAAATCTTAAAAAAGAATTTTAATATCATGCATCATTCATATATAGACTTAGGATTTCAGCATTGGTTAAGTCCTAAGACAGTCATTGGAAATCTGGGTTGAGGAAAAACTTTTTAAACTATTTATAAATTGAAGTGTAATGAGACCCTTTCTCCAGACATGAAGCTCCATTTATTTGTAATAAGATGTCATAGAGCAAAAAAGAAAAATTTTTATTAAAAAGTGTCTGTACATTTTTTTTGTGGAACAGGTTTGAACCATCCATCCAGCCTTACTTGATTTCCATTAGGATGCAAAATCAGGAAAGAGAAAACGTAAAAGCTTATTTTTATTTTGTAGATTGACTCTTAACTTTTTTTCCTCAAATTAATGACAGTAATCTAGGTAAACTAAATTTGCCTGTTTGCAGATTGGGCTAAAACATTCATAAAGCAATCAGTGGATGTCATGTGAGTAAGGCAACTAGATGAAAATGTGTACCAAACTACAGTAATTTAGACAAGGTTAATATCACTCCAACCCTCTCCAGTGTTTGTATTGCTTCCTTAAACATTAATCTAAGGTTGTAATTTCCATGACTGTTGCTGGAAATGGTAGTTGTGTTTCTTTAGATTACAGATGTCATTTGCCTCTTGTGCTCAAGATTTCTCACTTTTTCATTAGCGATGTTGTCAAGGGCATCTTCTTTGGGTTGCTTCTTGTTAAATAACCTGGATTTGCTGGTATGCCTTTCCTTTGTTCTTTCCTTCCTTCCCTCCTCCTTTTTTTTCTTTTAATCATCTATTTGTTTGAAAAGCAGAGTTAGAGGAAGAAACAGAGTCTTCCATCCACTGGTCACTTCTCAAGTAGCCTCAAAGGCTGAGGCTGGGCCAGGCTGAAGCCATGTGGATGTTTGGGCCATCTTCTGTTGCTTTCCCAGGTGTGTTAGCAGAGAGCTAGATTGGAAGTGGAGGAGCCAGGACTTGAACCAGTGCTCATACAGGGTGCCAGCATCACAGCCTGTGCCATGGATTTGCCATTTTGCATTTCAGTGATAGAGCTGATATTGGGGAATAGTGGAATAGACCTTTCCTTTGAGTGTTCCTTAAAGTGATTTCCTTTCTGATCATGAAGCAGTGATGAGAAGTTGACAGAAGGTGATGCCTTCTCAGTGTTCTTGTTTTCTCCAACCAGCTTCCAGGATCTTCAGTTTGCTCAGTTGTCCACAGTCTAGCAAGAACAGTATCTAATATTTTACAGTCAAGCTTATCATTGTTTAGTAGACCAATGTTTTGCAGATGTTTTTCAGCACTGGAAACTTTTTGTCTAATGGTATTTGGCAGGGAAATCCTTGTGTAAATAGATGAGAATAAAATAGTGAAGTTGTGATGGAATGAGAACTGGATCAGGGCGTGTAAGCAAAGACAATGAAAGGGTATGATAGTTTCTCACACTGAACATATTTAAACGATTTAGATTGAACTTGAAAGCATGAGCTGTGTGTTTCTTTGTGTTTTTTAGCAGTTTATTTAACTTAAAAACTTGTATATGTGAACTAGTCATGTAATTAGAATATACAAATTGAAGTTTGGAGTAGGCATCAGAATTTCTTTGACTTCTACAGAATGAAAATTAGGACAACTTAAGTATGTGAGATTCTAATACATTGTGTGTGCACACCAGTGCCTGCTGCCTTGCTGATGAACTTGATTTCAGTCTTAAGTCAGTGAGACCAGAACAACTTTTAGATCCATCATACTCTAGAACTAGCTCCAGTTGAGAGAAAAGATCAGGATAACCTCAAAAAATGTGTACTTTTTTTTTTTAACTCAAGAGCAGACAAAATTGTTTGCTTTTTGTTAGGTGCTTTTTGTTAGGCTATCTAGAGCAGGCTGATTCTGCTTTTTATGATTTTCTGCTGTTAAGGTCAAATTCTTGTAGTAACAAGTTTTAAATGTATTTACTTTTATTTGTACTTGTATTTGAAAGTCAGAAAAGGCGAGAGAGAGAGAGAGAGAGAGAGAGAGAGAGAGAGAGAGAAAGAATTAGGTGACTGGGGCTAGGCCAGGTTGAAGTAGGAGGCTGGCACTCAATACAGATCTACCCTGTGGGTGGCAAGGACTCAGGTACTGGAGCCATTCCTTGCTGCCTCCCAGGGTATGAGTCAAGGTGAAGCTGGACTTGGAAGTGGAGGAGGGGCTTGAGTCCAGGCACTTTGAGGAGGTGTGTGGCCATCCCAACTTGCATCTCAACTAGTGCACTTAATGCCTACCCCACATTTAATTCTACAATAAGCCACCTCTAAATATATAAAAAATCAACTCATACGTTAGTGACATCCCACTTTAGGGAACTATACACCGTGAATCTTTATGTAGAAGTATGGATGGAGGCTGGTACTGTGGTGTGGCAGGTTAAGCTGCCATCTTCAATGCTGGCTTCCTGTATGGGCACTGGTTCAAGTCCTGTCTGCTCCACAGATGCAGCTGCCAGCTAATGTGCTTGGAAAAGCAGCAGAGGGTGGCCCATGTGCTTGGGCCCCTGCATCCACATGGGAGACTGGATGAGGTGCCTGGCTCCTGGCTTTGGTCTGGTCCAGTCCTGGTTGTTGCAGTTATTTGGAGAGTGAACCAGCAGATGAACGATCTTTCTTCTCTCTCTGTCTCTGACTTTCAAATGAACAAATAAATAAATCTTAAAAAAAAGAAACATGGATGTTTCAGTGTGGCTCTGCTCCTCTGCTGGATAATTCGGAGTCCATCGCCGAGGACCTGGTGGGTTAGTAATTCTGCTTTTGTTTTGCATTGTATTGTATCATAGGAGGCAGACACTGAGGCAGCATAAAGGGACATTTGAATTATTAAAGTTCCCACATAGACTGTTAAGTTTTGTTGAGGTATAACTTACATACCATACCAATTATACACTTAAAGTATACAGCCTAAAGTATACTTTTTTGAAAAAAAAAAGATTTATTTATTTTACTTGAAAGTCAGAGTTACACAGAGAGAGAAGGAGAGGCAGAGAGAGAGAGGTCAGCCATCTGCTGGTTCACTCCCCAATTGGCTGCAACGGCTGGAGTTGCGCTGATCCGAAGCCAGGAGCCAGGAACTTCTTCCAGGTCTCCCACATGGGTGCAGGGGCCCAAGGACTTGGGCCATCTTCTACTGCTTTCCCAGGCCATAGCTCTGTAGCAGAGAGCTGGATTGGAAGTGGAGCAGCTGGGACTGGAACCAGCACCCATATAGGATGCCAGCGGTGCAGGTGGAGGATTAACCTACTTCGCCATGACACCGGCCCCTTACCTCCTGCTTCTTAAGGTCTCCATTAGAAGGAATCAGGATTGGGAGTGGGATCAGAACTTGAACCCAGGCACTCTGATATTGGAGGCAGGCATCCTAAGCAGCATCTTAACCACTTTGCCAATATTTAAGTTCTTTGCATCACCAACTAATATTCCTTTGTAAGGACATACATTTGAATTGTTTTCTCTCTTTGGCTATTATGAATGAAGCTTTTCTGAACATTCATACAGGTTTCTATGTGGACGTATGTTTTTATTTATTTCAAGTATATGCCTAGAAGTGGACTAGTTGAGTCATATGGTGGGCACTTTAAATAAAACTTATTTATTTGAGAGATGGGACAGGGAGGGTAGAGATATCTGAGAGAGCTCCCATCTGTTGGTTCGCTCTCCAAATGCCTGCAGCAGCAGCCTGGAACTCAGTCCACATCTTCCACATGGGTAGCAGGAATCTCACTGTTTGAGTCCTTATTGCTGCCTCCCAGGGTATGTATTAGCATGAAGCTGGAGTCAGGAACCAGAGCTAGGCAATGAACCAGTACTCTAGAATGGGATGTGGACAATTTTTTAAATGTTCTCTTTTTTTCTTTTAAAGATGTATTTATGGCCAGCTGTGCGAATCACTAGGCTAATCCTCTGCCTGGGGCGCCAGCACCCCAGGTTCCAGTTCTGGTTGCTCCTCTTCCAGTCCAGTTCTCTGCTGTGGCTCAGGAGTTCAGTGGAGGATGGCCAGGTCCTTGGGCCCTGCACCCACATGGTAGACCAGGAGAAGCACCTGGCTCCTGGCTCCTGGCTTCAGATCAGCGTGGTTTACAGATGGCTTCTTCTTGCTAGGGGAAAGCCAGATCTTCTGGTTTATCTTTTTATGGGCATCTATCCCATTATGAGGTCTCTACACTGATGACCCAATTATCATCTTCTCAAAGACTCTACCTTCTAATACATTCACTAATTTTTTTTTGTTCCCTGTCCCACCAGAGTTTTAAAAGGGCCACTCAGGATGTTGTATTGAGAATCGAATGTGGAGGGTCAAAGGTAGAAGGCTTGACTGTGTTTAGTAGGTAGTGAGGTGATGAGATTCTGGGTATGTTTTGAAAGTAGTGGGAGTCAGGACTTTCTGATGGATTGGTGTGTGTGTGCAGCAGGAGCCAAACAAGTAGCCAAGGTCTTGGGCCGAGCAGCTGGGGAGAGGATTGATTTTGACTCTAGAAGAGCTAGGGTGCAGCACTGTTGGATTGATTTTGAGTTGGTAATATTGTTAGGAGATGCAGGTGGAGATGTTTGAGTTGTCAGGAAGCTGGATGATGTGACCGGGGAACAGACTGTAGGTAGAAGAGGACAAGAAGGACCTGAGCCTTGGGCATTCTGTAGAGGAGACTTTGAAGTGACCTGTGTGGTAGGCAGCAAACAGACTACTGCCAGGAGAGAGTGTTTGCAGGAAGAGGGTGTGTTTGCTGCTGCTGGTAGGACGTGTGAGACGAGGACTGGTCATGGATCCTTAACTGGGTTTCATAACAGGAGGTCCCCGGTTGCTGACTGACGTGGGCAGAGCCTGCCTGTAATGTGCTCACTAGAGAATGGGAAGACAGGGCTGTGCACACTGTGTGTGAGTAACTGCTTTCAGGAGGAGAGAAAGGAGACTCCAGCTGGATAGGGGCAGTGGGAGGAAGAAAGTTTTTCTCTTTAAGACAGATTTTATGGTGATGAAAACAGTCCAATGATGTGGAAAGAGTAGATTGTGTCTGAATTTAGTGGTTGGTTATTGTAATCACTCCTCTGCTTATGCTTGCGGCTTCTTTGCCCCTGTCTTGTCACACTTGCTTGGCAAAGCCTTGAACTTGGTGAGATGCAAGGCCTCTGTTTCTAGGTACCCGATCTTACTGCACCATAGCGCAGTGATCCCAGATATTCACAGCATAAGGAAGCTTTTTATTTACTCTAAAGTGCTCTGGCTTCCAGCTTCAGCAATTGAAAGCTGTAGGACACAGTGGATTAGCCCTAAGATAATAGGATAGGATTGAAAGCTGATCTTTTTTCCCAGCTAACTCTAAAAGTCCCAGAAAGTAGAATTCTTTGAGGTTGTCGGTTTCATTAGTGAAAATTGTTTGCCAGGAGTTACGTATTTAGTGGCTGAGAATTTTCCATTATGGTGAGGCTGGAGATATGGAGGAGCTAAGAAGTTATTTGCAATCAGAAATTTTTAGGTAGCTCTGTTTCATGGTCTCTTTCTCTGTTGTCCTGGACATTTCCTGAGTTCATGGAGTCTCAGTTTCCTGGATTCTGGACAGAATACCCATGCTTCTTTGCCCCTTACTTTTCTTTTTTGTCACTGTGGACTTAGACAGAACTTTATTTCTTTACTGTCTGCTATTTTTTTTACCTTTATGGAAGGAGAGGAGAATGTGGTTAACCTGTATTGTGACCTTCAAATTTGAATAACTTCTTAACTGTAGAAATAAAGTTGGCTATGGCAAGTACCCAACATTAGCCTTTATAGTTCTAATAAAATTTGCATCAACCTTTTCATAACATGCGCTGTTAATGTAGTTTTAGAGAGAGTCTTAGCACTCGACAAGTAGAAATGACATAATTTCTGTTTATGACAGCAATAGTGATTTTGAAAGCACATATGATTCCCTCCCCCACCCCGCCTTTAGGTCTATAGTAATTCTTAATACTTTAGAAGCTGGAAAAATTTACTCTGAATTTGTAGTCACTTTAAAAAGATGAATCTATTAAAAGAAAGAATAAGTAGCAGTGTAAAATTCCTCATGGACTTTAAAATGTCCTAATTTTTGTGCATGGTCCTAAATACCTATTTCCTTTGCTTTTGAGTTGTATTTTGTTGAAACGTTCTTATTGAAAGAAAAATTACAGATTCAGAAAAAATTCTGAATCTAAGTTAAGCCATTTCAAGTCTGCTGTTTTCCATGTTTGTTTTGGTTTAAATATAGCATTACTAAAAACAGGGTCATTGTTTCACTTTTCAGTGACACGACAAAACTCTTCTTTTCTAAGCATTGCTATATAAAAGTAAAAGACACAGGGTATTTTTTGGTGAATAATAAATAAATCTGAACAATAATAAGAATTGTGTGTCTTGCTATTGAAGGTTGTTTAAAGTGTACAAAGTGTATTTTCTAAATATGGAGGGAAATGTGTATTATGTACATTCTGCAAGATAATGATATAGATATTTTTTACTCTGTTGAATCAACCTGTTACTAATTGAAATTGTTCTCATATAGAAATAATCATACTTATTTACCAGTCTTTGGCCATTGTATGAATGACAAACATAAGTACATTAATCACAAGATGCAGTGGGTAGTTCAGGTATTTCAAGGTGGGATATTAGAACAGTAAGAATGTCTCAAAAGAATTGCTAACAGCAGATCACAAACTGCATTTCTGTAGCACCAGGATTTTGCTAATGTCCTCCTGGCTGATTTTAGGTATTTTAATAGTCAGATGTTCCACATTGAGGTGACCCACCAGAAGCACTTAAAAAACCCTTTTAGTTTCCAGTGCTGTCTTATGTTGCCCACAATGAAAATTTTTCATTGCTGGCTTTTATTTATGTCATCTTAAAAATAGAAAATACAGTTGTGTAAGTGTTTAATGTCATTAACATTTTTCTTTCAGATTACCCGCAAGGATGAAATGAAGTAACTCAAGATGAGCAAGTTAAAAGTGGCATCAGAGAAAAGGTAATTCTAAATATTTATATATATAGAAATTGCAGACATAATTGTTAGAAACTCATTACTTACAAATGCTATTCATGTTTAATAGTATGTTTATATTATTTTGTTACTATTTATTAATATTAAAACAGTAGTCAGTACACTATGGCTCATGGCCATGTAAGGCCTCTCTCTTTGTTTTGTGTGGCCTGTGACCTAAGAATGGGTTTCATGTTTTTAATTGCTTTTAAAAAGTCAAAATAATACTTTTTTTTTTGCTTTCTTCATTGCTTTTTTTAAATTTTTTATTTAGTAAAAATAAATTTCCAATGTACGGTTTATGGATTACAATGGCTTCCCCCCACCACAATTTCCTTCCCCCTCACACCCCCCCAATCTCCCGCTCCCTCTCCCATTCCATTCACATCAAGATCCATTTTCAATTATATTTATATACAGAAGATTGATTTAGTATATATTAAGTAAAGATTTCATCAGTTTGGACCCACACAGAAACACAAAGTGTAGAATACTGTTTCAGTACTAGTTATAGCATTACTTCACATTGGACCCTAATTTAAGGACAGATCCCACATGAGAAATAAGTACACAGTGACTCCTGTTGTTGACTTAACAATTTGACACTCTTGTTTATGGTGTCAGTAATCTCCCTAGGCTCTAGTCATGACTTTCCAAGGCTATGGAGGCCTTTTGAGTTTGCCGACTCCGATCTTATTCCGACAGGGTCATAGTCAAAGTGGAAGTTCTCTCCTCCCTTCAGAGAAAAGTACCTCCTTCTTTGATGGCCCGGTTCTTTCCACTGGGATCTCACTCGCAGAGATCTTTCATTTAGGTCGTCTTCTTCTCTTTTTTTGTTTTGCCACAGTGTCTTGGTTTTCCATGCCTAAAATACTCTCATAGGCTCTTCACCCATATCTGAATGCCTTAAGGGCTGATTCTGAGGCCAGAGTGCTGTTTAGGACATCTGACATTCTATGAGTTTGCTGTGTATCCCGCTTCCAATGTTGGTTCCTTCTCTCCCTTTTTGATTCTATCAGTTAATGTTAGCAGAAGCTAGTCTTGTTTGTGTGATCCCTTTGACTCTTAGACCTATCAGTGTGATCATTTGTGAACTAAAATTGATCACTTGGACTAGTGAGATGGCATCTGTACATGCCACCCTGATGGGATTGTATTGGAATCCCCTGGCACATTTCTAACTCCACCATTTGGGTCAAGTCCAATTGAGCATGTCCCAAATTGTACATCTCCTCCGTCTCTTATTCCCATTCTTATATTTAACAGGAATCACTTTTCAGTTAAGCTTTAAACACCTAAGAATTATTGTGTGTTAATTACAGAGTTCAGCCAATAGTACTAGAACAAAACAGAGAAAAAAATACTAAAATGGATGAAGTATTACATTGTACATCAGCAGTCAGCACAAGAGCTGACCAAGTCACTGTTCCTCATAGTGTCCATTTCACTTCAACAGGTTTCCCCTTTGGAGCTCAGTTAGTTGTCGCCAATCAGGGAGAATATATGATATTTGTCCCTTTGGGACTGGCTTAATTCACTCAGCATGATGTTTTCCAGATTCCTCCATCTTGTTGCAAATGACTGGGTTTCATTGTTTCTTACTACTGTATAGTATTCTATGGAGTACATGTCCCATAATTTCTTTATCCAGTCTACTATTGATAGGCATTTGGGTTGATTTCAGGTCTTAGCTATTGTAAACTGAGCTGCAATAAACATCAAGGTGCAGACAGCTTTTTTGTTTGCCAATTTAATTTACTTTGGGTAAATTCCAAGGAGTGGGATGGCTGGGTTGTATGGTAGGGTTATATTCAGGTTTCTGAGGAATCTCCAGACTGACTTCCATAGTGGCTGAACCAGTGGGTTAGTGTCCCTTTTCCCACACATCCTCTCAAGCATCTGTTGTAGGTAGATTTCTGAATGTGTGCCATTCTCACTGGGGTGAGGTGGAACCTCATTGTGGTTTTGATTTGCATTTCCCTGATTGCTAGTGATCTTGCACATTTCTTCATGTGCCTGTTGGCCATTTGGATTTCCTCTTTTGAAAAATGTCTATTGAGGTCCTTGGCCCATCTCTTAAGTGGGTTGTTTGTTTTGATGTTGTGGAGTTTCTTGAGTTCTTTATAGATTCTGGTTATCAACCCTTTATCTGTAGCATAGTTTGCAAATATTTTTTCCCATTCTGTCGGTTGCCTCTTCACTCTCCTGACTGTTTCTTTTGCAGTACAGAAACTTCTCAGTTTGATGCAATCCCAATAGTTAATTTTGGCTTTGACTGCCTGAGCCTGCCAGGTCTTTTCTAGGAAGTCTTTGCCGGTCCCAATATCTTGGAGGGTTTCTCCAATGCTCTCTAATAATTTGGTGGTGTCAAGTCGTACATTTAAGTCTTTAATCCATGTTGAGTGAATTTTTGTGTAAGGTGAAAGGTAGGAGTCTTGCTTCATGATTCTGCACGTGGAAATCCAATTTTCCCAGCACCATTTATTGAATAGACTGTCCTTACTCCAGGGATTGGTTTTGGATCCTTGATCAAATATGAGTTGGCTGTAGATGTTTTGATTGATCTCTGGTGTTTCTATTCTGTTCCATTGGTCTATCCATCTGTTTCTGTACCAGTACCATGCTGTTTTGATAACAACTGCCCTGCAGTATGTCCTGAAATCTGGTATTGTGATGCCTCCAGCCTTGTTTTTACTGTACAAGATTGCTTTAGCAGTTCGAGGTTTCCTGTGCCTCCATATGAATTTAAGCATCATTTTTTCCAGATCTGAGAAGAATGTCTTCGGTATTTTGATTGGTATTGCATTGAATCTGTAAATTGCTTTTGGGAGAATGGACATTTTGATGATATTGATTCTTCCAATCCATGAGCATGGAAGATTTCTCCATTTTTTGGTATCCTCTTCTATTTCTTTCTTTAAGGTTTTGTAATTTTCATCGTAGAGATCATTAACGTCCTTGGTTAAGTTTATTCCAAGGTATTTGATTGTTTTTGTAGCTATTGTGAATGGGATAGATCTTAGCAGTTCTTCCTCAGCCGTGGCATTGCCTGTGTATACAAAGGCTGTTGATTTTTGTGCATTGATTTTATATCCTGCTACTTTGCCAAACTCTTCTATGAGTTCCAATAGTCTCTTAGTAGAGTTCTTTGGATCCCCTAAATAATTATATCATCTGCAAAGAGGGATAGTTTGAGTTCTTCCTTCCCAATTTGTATCCTTTAATTTCTTTTTCTTGCCTGATGGCTCTTGCTAAAACTTCCAGAACTATATTGAATAGCAATGGTTAGAGTGGGCATCCCTGTCTGGTACCAGATCTCAGTGGAATTGCTTCCAACTTTTCCCCATTCAATAGGATGCTTGCTGTGGGTTTTTCATAAATTGCTTTGATTGTATTGAGGAATGTTCCTTCCATACCCAGTTTGCTTAGGGTTTTCATCATGAAAGGGTGTTGTATTTTATCAAATGCTTTCTCAGCGTCTATTGAGAGAATCATATGGTTTTTCTTCTGCAGTCTGTTAATGTGGTGTATCACGTTGATTGTTTTGCGAACATTAAACCATCCCTGTATATCAGGGATAAATCCCACTTGGTCTGGGTGGATGATCTTTCTGATGTGTTGTTGTATTCTATTGGCTAGAATTTTACTGAGTATTTTTTTTTCTTTTTTTTTTAACTTTTATTTAATGAATATAAATTTCCAAAGTTCCATGGGTTACAATGGCTTCCCCCTCCCCAAACTTCCCTCCCACCCCCAACCCTCCCCTTTCCCGCTCCCTCTTCCCCTCCAATCACATCATGATTCATTTTCAATTCTCTTTATATACAAAAGATCAGTTTAGTGGAAATTTGGTAACGATTTCAACAGTTTGCCCCCACATAGCAACACAGAGTGAAAAAAAAAATACTGTTGGAGTACTAGTTATAGCATCAAACAAGAGTGTACAGCACATTAAAGGCAGAGATCCTACATATTATTTTTTTGACAATTAATTAATTTTCCATGCCATTTCCAATTTAACACCAGGTTTTTTTTTTTCATTTCCAATTATCTTTATATACAGGAGATCGATTCAGTATATAATTAGTAAAGATCTCACCAGTTTGTACCCATGCAGAAACACCAAGTGTAAAAATACTGTTTCAGTACTAGTTATAGCATTACTGCACATTAGACAACACATTAAGGACAGATCCCACATGGGATGTAAGTACACAGTGACTCCTGTTGCTGACTTAACAATTTGACACTCTTGTTCATGGCGTCAGTAATCTCCCTAGGCTCTAGTCATGAGTTGCCAGGGCTATGGAAGCCTTTAGGGTTCGCTGACTTTGATCCTATTCCGATAGGGTCACAGTCAAAGTGGAAGTTCTCTCCTCCCTTCAGAGAAAGGTACCTCCTTCTTTGATGGCCCCGTTCTTTCCACTGGGATCTCACTCACAGAGATCTTTCATTTAGGTCTTCTTCTTTTTTTCTTTTCCATGGTATCTTGGCTCTCCATGCCTACAATGCTCTCATGGGCTCTTCAGCCAGATCCGAATGCCTTAAGGGCTGATTCTGAGGCCAGAGTGTTGTTTAGGACATCTGCCATTCTATGAGTCTGCTGTGTATCCCACTTCCCATGCTGGATTTTTCTCTCCCTTTTTGATTCTATCAGTTAGTATTAGCAGACACTTGTCTTGTTTGTGTGATCCCTTTGTTTCTTAGACCTATCCATGCCATCGAATGTGAACTGAAATTGATCACTTGGACTAGTGAGATGGCATTGGTACATGCCACCTTGATGGGATTGTATTAGAATCCCCTGGCACATTACTAACTCCATCCTTTGGGGCAAGACTAATTGTGCATGTCCCAAACTGTGCATCTCCTCCCTCTCTTTTCCCACTCTGAGATTTAACAGGGATCACTTTTCAGTTAAAATTTAAACACCTAAGAATAATTGTGTGTTAATTACAGAGTTCAACCAATAGTACTAGAACAACAACAACAACAACAAATACTAAAAAGGATAAAGTATTACATTGTACATCTATAGTCAGGACAAAAGCTGATCAGGTCATTGTTTATTATAGTGTGCATTTCACTTCAACAGGTTTCCCCTTTGGTGCTCAGTTGTCGCCGATCAGGGAAAACAAATGGAATTTGTCTCTTTGGGACTGGCTTAATTCACTCAGCATGATGTTTTCCAGATCCCTCCATCTTGTTGCAAATGACTGGGTTTCATTGTTCCTTACTGCTGTATAGTATTCTATGGAGTACATGTCCCATAATTTCTTTATCCAGTCTACTGTTGATGGGCATTTGGGTTGGTTCCAGGTCTTAGCTATTGTGAATTGGGCTGCAATAAACATTAATGTGCAGATGGCTTTTTTATTAGCCAAATTAATTTCCTTTGGGTAAATTCCAAGGAGTGGGATGGCTGGGTTGTATGGTAGGGTTATGTTCAGGTTTCTGAGGAATCTCCAGACTGACTTCCATAGTGGCCTAACCAGTTTGCATTCCCACCAACAGTGGGTTAGTGTCCCTTTTTCCCCACATCCTCTCCAGCATCTATTGTTGGTAGATTTCTGAATGTGAGCCATTTCTCACCGGGGTGAGGTGAAACCTCATTGTGGTTTTGATTTGCATTTCTCTGATTGCTAGTGATCTTGAACATTTTTTCATGTGTCTGTTGGCCATTTGGATTTCCTCTTTTGAAAAATGACTATTGAGGTCCTTGGCCCATCTCTTCAGTGGGTTGTTTGTTCTGTTGTTGTGGATTTTCTTGATTTCTATGTAGATTCTGGTTATCAACCCTTTATCTGTAGTATAGTTTGCAAATATTTTTTCCCATTCTGTCGGTTGCCTCTTCACTTTCCTGACTGTTTCTTTTGAAGTACAGAAACTTCTCAATTTGATGCAATCCCAAATGTTAATTTCGGTTTTGACTGCCTGTGCTCCTGGAGTCTTTTCCAAGAAGTCTTTGCCTGTACCTATATCTTGCAGGGTTTCTCCAATGCTCTCTAATAATTTGATGGTTTCGGGTTGTAGATTTAAGTCTTTAATCCACGTTGAGTGAATTTTTGTGTAAGGTGAAAGGTATGGGTCTTGCTTCAAGCTTCTGCACATGGAAATCCAATTTTCCAAGCACCATTTATTGAATAGACTGTCCTTATTCCAGGGATTAGTTTTGGATCTTTGATCAAATATAAGTTGGCTGTAGATGTTTGGATTGATTTCTGGTGTTTCTATTCTGTTCCATTGGTCTATCCATCTGTTTCTGTACCAGTACCATGCTGTTTTGATGACAACTGCCCTGTAGTATGCCCTGAAATCTGGGATTGTGATGCCTCCGGCTTTGTTTTTGTTGTACAAGATTGCTTTGGCTATTCGAGGTCTTCTGTGCCTCCATATGAATTTCAGCATTATTTTTTCCAGATCTGAGAAGAATGTCTTCGGTATCTTGATTGGTATTGCATTGAATGTATAAATTGCTCTTGGGAGAATAGACATTTTGATGATATTGATTCTTCCAATCCATGAGCATGGAAGATTTCTCCATTTTTTGGTATCCTCTTCTATTTCTTTCTTTAAGGTTTTGTAGTTTTCATCGTAGAGATCTTTGACGTCCTTGGTTAAGTTTATTCCAAGGTATTTGATTGTTTTTGTAGCTATTGTGAATGGGATAGATCTTAGAAGTTCTTCCTCAGCCGTGGCATTGCCTGTGTATACAAAGGCTCTTGATTTTTGTGGATTGATTTTATATCCTGCTACTTTGCCAAACTCTTCGATGAGTTCCAGTAGTCTCTTAGTAGAGTTCTTTGGGTCCCCTAAATAAAGAATCATATCATCTGCAAAGAGGGATAGTTTGAGTTCTTCCTTCCCGATTTGTATCCCTTTAATTTCTTTTTCTTGCCTAATAGCTCTGGCTAAAACTTCCAGAACTATATTGAATAGCAGTGGTGAGAGTGGGCATCCCTGTCTGGTACCAGATCTCAGCGGAAATGTTTCCAACTTTTCTCCATTCAATAGGATGTTGGCCATGGGCTTTTCATATATTGCTTTGATTGTATTGAGGAATGTTCCTTCCATACCCAGTTTGCTTAGGGTTTTCATCATGAAAGGGTGTTGTATTTTATCAAATGCTTTCTCTGCATCTATTGAGAGAATCATATGGTTTTTCTTCTGCAGTTTGTTAATGTAGTGTATTACGTTGATTGTTTTGCGGACGTTGAACCATCCTTGCATACCAGGGATAAATCCCACTTGGTCTGGGTGGATGATCTTTCTGATGTGTTGTTGCATTCTATTGGCCAGAATTTTATTGAGGATTTTTGCGTCTATGTTCATCAGGGATATTGGTCTGTAATTCTCTTTCAATGCTGCATCTTTCTCCGGCTTAGGAATTAAGGTGATGCTGGCTTCATAGAAAGAATTTGGGAGGATTCCCTCTTTTTCGATTGCTCTGAATAGTTTGAGAAGAATTGGAGTTAGTTCTTCTCTAAATGTCTGGTAGAACTCAGCAGTGAATCCATCTGGTCCTGGGCTTTTCTTTGTTGGGAGGGCCTTTATTACTGTTTCAATTTTTGTGTCAGTTATGGGTCTGTTTAGGTTTTCTATGTCTTCCTGGCTCAATTTAGGTAGGTTGTATGTGTCCAAGAATCTGTCCATTTCTGATAGATTTCCCTGTTTGCTGGCATACAAGTCCTTGTAGTAATTTCTGATGATTCTTTTTATTTCTGTGGTGTCTGTTGTTATGTTTCCTTTTTCATCTCTGATCCTATTGATTTGGGTCTTTTCTCTTCTTTTTTTAGTTAGTTGGGCCAATGGGGTGTCAATTTTGTTTATATTTTCAAAAAACCAGCTCCTCGTTTGGCTGATTTTTTGTAATTTTTTTTGGATTCAATCCTGTTGATTTCTTCTTTGATTTTAATTATTTCCCTTCTACTGGGTTTGGGTTTGGTTTGCTGGAGATTTTCTAGATCCTTGAGATGACTTGAAAGCTCATCTATTTGGTGCCTCTCCAATTTCTTGATGTAGGCACCTATTGATATAAACTTTCCTCTTAACACTGCTTTTGTTGTATCCCATAGGTTTTGGTATGTTGTGCTGTTATCCTCATTTACTTCCAGAAAATTTTTGATTTCTCTTTTAATTTCTTCTATGACCCATTGTTCATTCAGGAGCATGTTGTTCAATCTCCATGTGTTCGAACGTGCTCTGGGGATTCCCGAGTTGCTAATTTCCAATTTCATTCCTTTGTGGTCTGAGAAGTTGCATGGTATGATTCTAATTCTCTTGAATTTGCTGAGACTTGCTTTATGGCCTAGTATGTGGTCAATCCTAGAGAAGGTTCCATGCACTGCTGAGAAGAATGTAAAGTCCTTAGATGTAGGATGAAATGTTCTGTAGATATCTGTTAGATCCATTTGGGCTATAGTGTCATTTAAATCTGCTGCCTCCTTGTTGATCTTCTGTCCTGTTGATCTGTCTATCTGTGAGAGTGGAGTATTGAAGTCCCCCAGTACTATTGTATTGGGGTCTAAGTCTCCCTTTAAGTCCCTTAACAAGTCTTTTAAATAAGCTGGTGCCCTGTGATTAGGTGCATATACATTGACAATCGTTATATCTTCCTGTTGAATGGATCCCTTAATCATTAAATAGTGCCCCTCTTTGTCTCTCCTGACAGTTTTTGTGGTAAAGTTTATGTTGTCTGATATTAAGATGGCTACGCCCGCTCTTTTTTCATTTCTGTTGGCATGGTATATCTTTTTCCAGCCTTTCACTTTCAGTCTGCATGGATCATTGTTGGAAAGATGAGTTTCTTGTAAGCAGCAAAAAGATGGGTTTTGTTCCTTAACCCAGTCAGCCAATCGGTGTCTTTTAACTGGACAGTTCAAGCCATTAACATTCAATGTGACTATTGAGAAGGAGTAACTTTGCCCTGCCATTTGCCAAAGATATTTTCTAATATCGGGTTTGAGATTCTTGTGGTCTTTTGCTGTGAGGTTTCCTTCCTTTACCTTCCTTCATATTGGTTACCGTGTTTCTGTGTTTCTGTATGCAACACATCTTTAAGCATCTTTTGCAGGGCTGGACGAGTGGCGACAAATTCTTTCAATTTCTGTTTGCTGTGAAAGGTCTTTATTTCACCTTCATTCACAAATGAGAGCTTTGCAGGATATAATATTCTGGGCTGGCAGTTTTTCTCTCTTAGTACCTGGGCTATATCTCGCCATTCTCTCCTGGCTTGTAGTGTTTCTGATGAGAAGTCAGCTGTAAGTCTAATTGGAGATCCTCTGAGAGTAATCTGGCGTTTCTCTCTTGCACATTTTAGGATCTTTTCTTTGTGTTTCACTGTGGTGAGTTTGATTACAACATGTCGTGGTGAGGTTCTCTTTTGGTCATGTTTATTAGGGGTTCTATGGGCTTCCTGTACTAGGATGTCTCTGTCCTTCTCCAAACCTGGGAAATTTTCTGCTAGTATCTCACTAAAAAGGCCTTCTAACCCTTTCTCCCTTTCCATGCCTTCAGGAACTCCTAGAACCCGAATGTTGGGTTTTTTAATAGTATCCTGTAGGTTCCTGACAGTATTTTTTAGATTTCTGATTTCTTCTTCTTTTCTTTGATTTGACTGTTTCCTTTCCTGTTCTCTGTCTTCTAATTCCAAAATTCTCTCTTCTGCTTCACCCATTCTGTTTTTAAGGCTCTCTAATGTGTTTGTCATTTGATCTATTGAGTTCTTCATTTCATTGTGGTTTTTTCTCACTATCTCAATTTCCTGTTCTACTAGTTGTTTCATTTCATTTTGATTCCTCCTTAATATTTCATTTTCACGGGAGAGATTTTCTATCTTGTCCATTAAGGATTTCTGTAGTTCAAGAACTTGCTTTTGAGAACTTCTTAATGTTCTTATCACTTTTTTGAGATCTGCTTCTTGCATTCCCTCTATCTCTTCCTCTTCATAATCTTGCATTGGCGTGCCTTGTTCACTAGGGGGCGTCATAGTGTTGCTCTTGTTACCTCGGCTTCTATGTTTGTTGTTTGTCATGTTGGAGATAATTTATGGTGTTTTTTTTTTATTTGCTGTGGTGTTTTTTTTCTCTCGTTATACTATTCCTCTAAGTGAGCTGACTGCTTTGTTGGAGCCTTAGGGGCTGTGATGGGTGTGGCCAGAGAGCTATGCTTCAGGTAAACTCTTCAGGTTTAAGGCTGTGTAAAGAGCGTCCCAGATTGCTCACTCTCTTGCTCCTTGCTGGCTCGCTTTCTCTTTTTTTTTTTTTTTTTTTTTTTTGACTCAGTTGGGAGTGGAGTTGAGGGTAGTTGAAATCTGGCCTCTGTGAGTATTCGTTTGATCTACCCCTGGGACCACACACAGAGTTTATGCAGCCCTCAATGTGTTCTCCAGTTTCGCTAAAGTTACTGAGTTTTGCTGCGCTTTACATATGTAAAATCGCGGTGCTCTTTGTTTTGCTTGGTGAGTGAAGGGAGAGGCCTCTGTTCCCTCCCCCCAGTTTTTCGGGTTTCTGAGGTCTTTGTCTTACCCTCCTCGGTTCCCGCGCTGGTGAGAATCTGTGGCTCTGGCTCCTCTCCTGCCGCTCGGCCCGTCCTGGTCGGCTCTCTACACGGTGGGCTCCCTGCAAGTCCTCCGTGTCCCATCCACAAGATCCGGAAGCGCCTCTTCTGCAGTTTTTTTTTCTTGAGTCTTTTCCTGAGGCTACAGTAATTCCACTTTTATGAAACTTTATTCTCCCAAACTAAAGGCGCACGTCCTCACTATCCGCCATCTTGGCTCCGCCCCCTTTATTGAGTATTTTTGCATCTATGTTCATCAGGGATATTGGTCTGTATTTCTCTTTCAATGCTGCATCTTTCTCTGGCTTAGGGATTAAGGTGATGCTGGCTTCATAGAAAGAATTTGGGAGGCTTACATCTTTTTCGATCGTTCTGAATAGTTTGAGAAGAAATGAAATTAATTCTTCTTTAAATGTCTGGTGGAATTCAGCAGTGAATCCATCTGGCCCTGGGCTTTCCTTTGTTGGGAGGGCCTTTATTACTGTTTCAATTTCTGTCTCAGTTATGGGCCTATTTAGGTTTTCTATGTCTTCCTGGTTCAATTTAGTTAGATTGCATGTGTCCAGGAATCTGTCCATTTCTGATAGATTTCCCTGCTTGTTGGCATACAACTCTTTGTAATAATTTCTGATGATTCTAGATATTTCTGTGGTGTCTGTTGTTACATTTCCTTTTTCATCTCCGATTTTATTGATTTGGGTCTTTTCTCTTCTTTTTTAGTTAGTTGAGCCAATGGTGTATCAATTTTATTTATTTTTTCAAAAAACCCGCTCTTCACTTGGCTGATTTTTTGCAATTTTTTTGGATTCAATCCTGTTGATTTCTTCTCTGATTTTAATTATTTCTCTTCTCCTACTAGCTTTGGGTCTGGTTTCCTGCAGTTTTTCTAGATCCTTGAGATGCGCTGATAGCTCATTTATTTGGTGCCTTTACAATTTCTTGATATAGGCACCTATTGATATAAACTTTCCTCT
This sequence comes from Lepus europaeus, assembly GCF_033115175.1. Lineage (NCBI taxonomy): Eukaryota > Metazoa > Chordata > Mammalia > Lagomorpha > Leporidae > Lepus > Lepus europaeus. Next base: position 231,260 of record NW_026909002.1, read on the forward strand.
CAACATTGCTTTTGCCATATCCCATAAGTTTTGATATGTTGTGTTGTTATCCTCATTTACTTCCATAAAATTTTTGATTTCTCTTTTAGTTTCTTCTATGACCCATTGTTCATTCAGGAGCATGTTGTTCAGTCTCCATGTGTTTGCATACTTTCTAGGGATTCCTGAGTTGCTAATTTCCAGTTTCATTCCTTTGTGGTCTGAGAAGCTGCATGGTATGATTCTAATTCTTTTAAATTTGCTGAGATTTGCTTTATGGCCTAGTATGTGGTCAATCCTAGAGAAGGTTCCATGCACTGCTGAGAAGAATGTAAAATCTTTAGATGTAGGATTGAAAGTTCTGTAGATATCTGTCAGATCCATTTGGGCAATAGTATCAATTAAATCTGCTGTTTCTCTGTTGATCTTCTGTCCGGATGATCTGTCTCTTTCTGAGAGTGGACTATTGAAGTCCCCCAGTACTATTGTATTGGGGTCTAAGTCTCCCTTTAAGTCCCTTAACATATCTTTTAAATAAACTAGTGCCCTGTAATTAGGCGCATATACATTTATAATAGTTACATCTTCCTGTTGAATTGAACCCTTAATCATTATATAGTGCCCCTCTTTGTCTCTCTTAACAGATTTTGTGTTAAAGTTTATTTTGTCTGATATTAACATGGCTACACCTGCTTTTCTTTGGTTTCTATTGTTGTGGAATATCTTTTTCCAACCTTTCACTTTCAGTCTGTATGCTTCTATGTTGGAGAGTTGTGTTTCTTGTAGGCAGCAAATAGATGGGTTTTGTTCCTTAATCCACTCAGCCAGTCTTTGCCTTTTAAATTTACATTTCAATCCAATAACATTCAATGTGACTAAGGATAGGTAGTAACTTTGCCCTGCCATTTTCCCAAAGATATTTTTAGTATATGCTTTGAGTTTTCTATGTTCTTTTACTGGTAGGTTTTCTTCCTTTACCTTCTTTCATATTGATGACCGTTTTTCTGTGTTTCTGAGTGTAACACATCTTTAAGCATCTTTTGCAGGGCCGGACGAGTGGCAACAAATTCTTTCAATTTCTGTTTGCTGTGAAAGGTCTTTATTTCACCTTCATTCACAAATGAGAGCTTTGCAGGGTATAATATTCTGGGCTGGCAGTTTTTCTCTTAGTACCTGGGCTATATCTCACCATTCCCTCCTGGCCTGTAGGGTTTCTGTTGAGAAGTCTGCTGTGAGTCTAATTGGGGATCCTCTGAGAGTAATCTGGCGTTTCTCTCTTGCACATTTTAGAATCTTTCCTTTATATTTCACTGTGGTGAGTTTGATTACAATGTGTCGTGGTGAGGGTCTCTTTTGGTCATGTTTACGAAGGGTTCTGTGAGCTTCCTGTACTTGGATGTCTCTGTTCTTCTCCAAACCTGGAAAGTTCTCTGCTAGTATCTCGCTAAAAAGGCCTTCTAATCCTTTCTCTCTCTCCATGCCTTCAGGAATTCCTAGAATTCGTATGTTGGGTTTTTTAATAGTATCCTGTAGATTCCCAACAATATTTTTTAGATTTCTAATTTCCTCTTCTTTTCTTTGGTTTGACTGTATGCTTTCCTGTGCTCTGTCTTCTAAGTCTGATATTTTCTCTTCTGTTTCACTGACTCTGTTTTTAAGGCTCTCTAATGTGTTTGTCATTTGATCTATTGAGTTCTTCATTTCATTTTGATTTCTCTTCACTATCACACTTTCCTGTTCTACTAGTTTCTGAGTTTCATTTTTGTTCCTCCTTAAGATTTCATTTTCATGAGAGAGATTTTCTATCTTGTCCAATAAGGATTTCTGTAGTTCAAGAACTTGCTTTTGAGAACTTCTTAATGTTCTTATCAATTTTTTGAGATCCGCTTCTTGCATTTCCTCTACCTCTTCAGCTTCATAATCTTGGATTGGGGTGTCTTGTTCATTTGGGGGTGTCATAATGTGTCCGTTGATCTTGTTCCCTTGCTTTCTGTGTTTATTGCTTGGCATTTTAGAGGAATTCTTTTAATTCTTTCCTTACAGTGGTGTTTTTTTTTTCTTGTTATACTATGACTGTGTTAAGTGGGCTGTCTGCTATTGGAGTAGCCTTGGTGGCCTGAGATGTGTGAGGGCAGAGTGCTCTGCTTAGTTCTTCAGGGTTAGATGTGGTAGATCTCTCTCTCTCTTTATTTATTTATTTATTTATTTTCAGGAGGGAAGTAATACCACACAGCTGAGCAGAATTGATGATATTTAGTTTCCAATTTCTGGCTTCTGTGGGTATAGGAATCGTCTGCCTTTTTTTTTTTTCCCCACAGATCACTCAAAGTATCTGTGCTGTGCTCAGTGTGGGTTTGGTTTCTCCTTCAGTTTCCCACCAGGTTGCTAAGATTACCGAATTGTAGCATCTCTGGCGAGTAGTCACGTGACCTCCACGAGCACTCTCACCCCACCGTCTCTCTATATTTTTTTTCCACCACCTCAGTTCATTAGTTCTACCCTTTTATTAAATCCTAACCTCCTGGTATTTCACCTCCCCCTCCCCACCAGAGTCAGGATTTTCTGTTTGACTTAGTTTGAGCTCAGCTCTGAGTTCACGCACACGGCCCTGTTGTGCACAGCTCTGACGTCACGCACAGCCCTGAGGGCGTGCACCTTTTACGTATATCAAGAATGGCACCTGCTCTTTGTCTCTTGCCTGCCTTTGCTAGGTAGGCTGAGAGAGAAAGTCCTCCAGACTGGTCCCCACCCCACCCCATTTCTTTTTCTTCTCTCCTGAAGTTAGTTTAGTGAGCTCTCCCTGCGCAGTTTTCAGCCCCGTTCCCTCTCTGCCGCTTCTTCAGCCAACGTCTCGGATTACTGAGCTCACCTCCAGTGCGGATGTGAAGACTCAGAGCCGGAGCCATGAGTGTCCTTGCTCTCACCACAGGTCATCTGTGTCTCCTCCACTAGATCCAGAGGAGTTTCCTCTGCATTTTTTTCCCCTGGGCCTTTCCCTGTATTTACTGTAATTCCTCTTATATCAACCTATCTTTCCCAGATTATCAATGTGCGACTTCACTATTTGCCATCTTTGCTCCGCCCCCCCAAAAGTCAAAATAATACTTTTTGTCACCTGAGGACTGAAGGAAATTTGGGTTTGAGTTATGTGAAGAGAATTTTATGGGAACACAGCCCTGCTCCTTCCATGCTGCATTTGCATTGTGGTTGCCAAGTGGAGGAATTTGACAGACTGTGGCTCACAATGCCTAAAATATTTGTTATCTGGACCTTCACAAGAAAAGTTTGACTTAGGAATCTGAGCTCGATATATCATCTCTGTGAAAGTTCTTAAATGCCAAGGAATTGTCTGAAGTTTGGTTAAAAGTCAGGCAAACTGGTTCCATGTTCAGGTTTTCTTAGCTGTACGGCCTTGAACAGTCTGCTTAACTCTGCTATACCTCAGTTTTGACATCTATAAAATTATTTTAATGATAATACTGCTATAATAAGAATGTGAAGATTAATTAGTGCCTGGCTGACTCAGTAAATGACAGCTTGCTAAAATCGATAATAACCAACATTTCTGTTTTTTTTTAATATTTTTTATTTATTTGAGTGTTACAGAGAGAGAGAGGGAGGTCTTCCATCCAGTGGTTCACTCTCAAGATGGCCACAATGGCCAGAGCTTGGCTACTCTGAAGCCAGGAGCCAGGAGCTTTTTCTGGGTCTCCCACATGCGTGCAGTAGCCCAAGGGCTTGGGCCATCTTGCACTGCTTTCCCAAGCCATGGCAGAGAGCTGGATCAAAAGTGGAGCAGCCAGGTCTTGTACCAGGACCCATATGGGATGTTGGGTCTTAGGAGTTCCAGAATGTGTGGAAAGAGAGAAAGGATTAGAAGGCCTTTTAGGTGCAGTAATAAGAGGAAACTTCCCTCATTTGGAGAAAGAAAGGGACATCCAAGTAGAGGAAGCACAAAAAGTTCCTAATAGACATGACCAGAAAAGATCTTCATCTGACACATTGTAATCAACTCTCAACCGTAAAACATAAAGAGAAGATTCTAAAATGTGCACAAGAGAAATGCCAGATTACTTTCAGAGGATCTCCAATTAGACACACAGCTGACTTCTCATCAGAAACCCTACTGGCTAGGAAAGAATGATGAGATGCTTTCCAAGTCTTAAGAGAGAAAAACTGCCAGCCCAGGATATTATATCCTGCAAAGCTCTCATTTATGAATGATGGTGAAATAAAAACTTCCCATAACAAACAGAAATTGAGAGACTTTGTCACCAGCCATCCAGCCCTGCAGAAGATGATTAATGATGTGCTACACAGAGAAACACAGAAAGATGGTCACCACTACGAAAGAAGGTAAAGGAAGAAAATCTCCCAGGAGAAGTCAAAGGAAATCCAAAGTAAAAAATAGGAATATTTTTGGAAAAATGGCAGCGCAGAGTCATTACTTATCAATAGTCACCTTGAATGTAAATGGCCTCAACTCTCCAGTTAAAAGATACAGACAGACTGTATGGATTAAAAAACAAAAACCCATCCATTTGCTGCCTACGAGAAACACATCTCACCAACAAAGATGCATGCAGCCTGAAAGTGAAAGGATGGAAAAAGGTATTCCATGCTAACAGAAACCAAAAACCTGATGTAGCCATCCTAGTATAGGACAGAATAGACTTTAACACAAAAACTGTTAAAAAGACTCAAAGAAGGGCACTATGTAATGATTAAGGGATCAATTCAACAGGAAGATGTAACTATTATAAATGTATATGCACCTAATTACAAGGCACCTGGCTATTTAAAAGAAATGTTAATGGATCTAAAGGGAGATGTAGACTCCAATACAGTAGTAATGAGGGACTTTAATATCTCACTTTGACCAAGGGACAGATCAACCAGACAGAAAATCATCAAGGAAACAGAAGAGTTAATTCAAACTATGGACCAAATGGACTTAACAGATATCTACAGAACCCTCCACCTTACAGCCTCCAATTACACAGTGATCTTGTAGTATTTTTTTTTTTGACAGGCAGAGTGGATAGTGAGAGAGAGAGACAGAGAGAAAAGTCTTCCTTTTTGCCATTGGTTCACCCTCCAATGGCCACTGTGGCCGGCGCATCGTGCTGATCTGAAGCCAGGAGCCAGGTGCTTCTTCTGGTCTCCCATGCGGGTGCATGGCCCAAGGACTTGGGCCATCCTCCACTGCCGCAGAGAGCTGGCCTGGAAGAGGGGCAACTGGGATAGAATCCGGCACCCCATCCAGGACTAGAACCCGGTATGCTGGCACCGCAAGGCGGAGGATTAGCCTGTTAAGCCATGGTGCTGGCCTCTTGTAGTATTGACTTTACAGTTGGTTTAGAATGTATCCTGATGTTAGATAACATTTGCTTTTCTTTTCTTTTCTTTCTTTTTTTTTTTTTTTAGCTTTATCAATAATTCTCGGATTGCGGGACTCCTGGCTCAGCTGGAGAAGATAAACAGTGAATCAGCATAATCAGATACTGCCAGATATGTCACATCAAAGATTCCTCATCTTGCTCAAAGTCAAGGTAAACTTGAGTCTCTCCTTTGCTTTTTGGAGTGCTTTCTTAAAGTTATTTAAAGGTAGATGCTAGGAATGTTCAAACTTGGTAAATCTGTAATTTTCTATAAAAATTGAACTTTATTAAATTGGTTCAACAAGTAGAAAACTGAAGAACTTTGGAAGAGACTGATCCTCAATACATTATTTTTTTTCCCAAGATTTATTTATTTGAAAGTCAGAGTTACACAGAGAGAGGAGAGGCAGAGAGAGAGAGGGTCTTCTATCCACAGGTTCACTCCCCAATTGGCCGCAACAGTCGGAGATGAGCCTATACATAGCCAGGAGTTCTTCCAGGTCTCCCACATGGGTGCAGGGGCCCGAAGGCTTGGGCCATTTTCTTCTGCTTTCCCAGGCCATAGCAGAGAGCTTTATTGGGAGGGGAGCAGCCAGGACTCAAACTGGCACCCATATGGGATGCTGGCACTACAGGCAGAGGCTTTACCTGCTGCACCACAGTGCCAGCCCCAATACATTATTTTTGATTATTACAATTTTACTGATGTATTTTCTCACTGCCCCATTTTTAGAAAGTTCTGAATTCCAGTGTCACTTGTGGTTGTAGATTGTGTTGCCATCCAGATGGAGAGAGTAGAGGTAGATGTACTGAACAGGCTGCAGGGACGTAGCAAGTGGGCAGGACAGCCAGAGGCTGACTGCTTGGAGAATGGACTAGAATCTGAATGTTCGGCTTGCAAAGGGTCAGCTTTCTTGTGGTCTAGCAGATTTTCCCAGTTGTTCCCAGAGCTGGGGAATTTGCAACACCCTTAGCTAGAGACTTTCCTAGCCCATCAAGTAACCCCAGGGTGACTCTCCATAGAATGTTGACAGAAAGGTGTCAAGTAGCATGGAATGTTGGTTATTAGCATGCCCCCACCTTGAAATTCACCTCTGCCCTCAGTGCATGGTTCCTTAGGGAAGTTACTGAATCTCTAGGATTTAGCTACACCATCTCTGGAAGGGAGGTAACAGATATCATGGGACTGTGATGAAATTTACATGAACATCATGAAAAATGAGTATTAAAAAATGTTCAGTAGATGTCACTTGTAATTATTTCTGTATTATGAAGCTAGTAATATTAACTTTTTTTTTAAAAAAAGATTTATTTATTTATTTGAAATTCAGAGGTACAAAGAGAGAGAGATTGCAGAAGAAGAGAGAGAGAGGTCTTCCATCTGATGGTTCACTCCCCAGATGGCTGCAACGGCCGGAGCTGTGCCAATCCAAAGTCAGGAGCCAGGAGCTTCTTCTGGGTCTCCCACACAGGTGCAGGGGCCCAAGTCCTTGGGCAACCTTCTACTGCTTTCCCAGGATATAGCAGAGAGCTGGATTGAAAGGGGAGCAGCTGGGACTAGAACCAGCACCTGTATGGGATGCCGGAGCTTCAGGCTGGGGCATTAACCCAGTGGGTCACAGCACCGGCCCCTAGTAATATTAACTTGATATCAAACCTTGACAAGGGTGCAAGAGAAATGAAGATCATTGCTAAAGAAAATGAATACAAATACAAATGATTTAACGTAAGGAAGTATATTAGTGTAACATTATTTGGACAAGTTGAATAAAATCCATGTAATTATCTCAGTGGATATTAACAATAAAAGACTTTGTTAACATTCCAAAACCTGTGCTTGATTTCTGTGTATGTGTGTATGTGTGTGTTTCTCTCGCAATAAGGGAAAAATCAGAAACTAGCTTAATATTTACTGGCAACACTTTAATGGCATTTCTGTTAAAATTAAGGTCCAGACAATTCTCAATTTTTTAAAAAAGATTTCTTTATTTGCAAGATTTATAGAGAAAGAGAGAGAGAGAGAGAGAATTGGTGCCCATATGGGATGCTGACACTGCAGGTGCCATAGTTCGGGCAGGGGGCCAAATTCACAATAGTTAAAAAAGTTATTTATTTGAAAGACAGAGTGATACACAGAGAGGAACCAACCAAAAAGGGAAAGAGATCTTCCTGTCTGCTGGTTCACTCCCCATTTGCCGCAATGCCTGGAGCTGCGCGGATCCAAAGCCAGGAGCTGGGAGCTTCTTTCAGGTCTCCCATGTGGGTGAAGGGGCCCAAGCACTTGGGCCATCTTCTGCTTTCCCAGGCCACAGTAAAGAGCTGGATTGGAAGTGGAACACCCAGGACTTGAACTGGCACCCATATGGGATGCCGGCACTGCAGGTGGCAGCTTTACCAGCTATGCCATCATGCCATGATGACTCAGGTGATTGGGTCCCTGCCACCTGTGTGGAACACGTGGATTGAATTCCCAGCTCCCAATTTTGACCCTGGCTCAGCCCCTGTCATTGCAGGCATTTGTGGAATGAATCAGCAAATGGGAGCTCAGTCAGTCTCTGTCTTTGCCTCTGATAATTAGATAAAGAGTTAGAGATGTATTTGAAATTAAAAAAAAACTAGCATAAGAATGTTTGGAGCCAGTGCTGTGGCATAGTGATGCCAGCATCCCATATGGATGCTGGTTTGAGTCCCTGCTGCTCCACTTTCTTTTTTTGTTTTTAAGATTTATTTATTTATTTGAAAGTCACAGTTACATACAGACATTAAGAGAGGCAGAGAGAGAGAGAGCGAGAGAGAGCAAGAGAGAGAGGTCTTCCATAAACTGGTTCACTCCCCAGTTGGCCACAATGGTTGGAGCTGCACTGATCCAAAGGCAGGAGTCAGGAGCTTCCTTTGGGTCTCCCATGTGTGGGCAGGAGCTTTCCCAGTCATAGCAGAGAGCTGGACCGGAAGTGGAGCAGCCAGGACATGAACTGGTGCCCATATGGGATGCCAGCACTGCAGGCAGCAGCTTTACCTGCTATGCCATAACATCGGCCACTGCTCCACTTGTGACCCAGCTCCCTGCTAAGCACTTGGGAAAACAGCAGAAGATGGCCCAAGTCCTTGGGTCCCTGCACTGACATGGGAGACCTGGAAGAAGCTCTAGCTCCTGGCTTTGACCTGGGCTAGACCCAGCAATTGCAGCCATTTGGGAGTGAACCACTGGATACCCACCACTTTTAACTTGACCTTTTTTTTTAAGATTCATGTATTTTATTTGAAAGTGTTATAGGCAGAAAGACAGAGAAAGAGAAAGAGAGAAAGACAGAGAAAGTGAGAGAAATAAAGGGAGAAAGAGGGGTCTCTCATCCTCCCATCTGCTGGTTCACTCCCCAGATGGCTGCGACAGCCAGAGCTGTGCCAATCCAAAGCAGGAGTTTCCTCTGAGTCTCCCACACTGGTATAGGGGCCCAAGGACTTGGTCTATCTTCTGCTGCTTTCCCAGGCAATAGCAGAGAGCTGGACAGGAAGTGAAACAGCCAGGTCTAGAACTGTGCCTGAATGGGATGCCAGCACTGTAGTTGGTGGCTTAAACACTATGCCACAGTGCCAGCCCCTAACTCTGCCTTTCAAACAAACAAAATCTTTTTTTTAAAGAAAGATGTTGATAGTATTTATTGCAGTATTATTTGTAAGATCAAAGATCAAGAGACAGTCTAAGTATCCATTGAGAATGGTTAGATAAATTTTAATATAGTCAAACTAGACCTTGATAGCCATATTATGCAAGTGTTATCAATAATAAATAAAATATGGTGGGTCTGGTAACAGCCAGGCTCACCCACAACCAATTTAATCATCATTGTTAATGCTTTCCAGGTGACTCCAAAATTGAAAGCCACTGCTCTAAAGCAGAGAATGCCAAGCTTATTAAGTGAAGGGCCAGATAGCATTTGTGTTGGGTTTTGTGGGCCATATAGCATTTGTCACATTTACTGCCCTCTGCCCTGTAGCACAGAAACAGCCATAGATGACCATAAATGGACAGGTATGGCTGTGTTCCTATAGACTTTATTAATGGACACTGAAAAAAATATCATGTGGAACATAATGGTTCATTGGTGGAAGTATATGAATTGTCCTGGAGGCCTACATGTAATATATTGAATAAAAAGCAAGTCCCTTTGGTTCATGTAACTCTGTAGGTATAGTCTTGTTTTTGTACAGAATCAGCAATTATATGTGATGTTTGCAGGAACAGGCCGTGCCCACACACATACAGGAAAGCTACCTTACACCTTGTTGGCAATATTGTTGCACCTTGTTGGCATCAGCGGACTAGATATGGAGAGGAATGAAGTGTGAACTCTTGCTATGACTTTAGATGTTGTATACTGTTAGAATTGTTACAGCAGGCACACATGTGTATTTAAATGATTAAAAGAGCAAAACGGCTGGCGGCACGGCTCAATAGGCTAATGCTTGCCTGCGGTGCTGGCACCCCAGGTTCTAGTCCTGATCAGGGCACAGGATTCTGTCCCAGTTGCTCCTCTTCCAGTCCAGCTCTCTGCTGTGGCCCGGGAGTGCAATGCAGGATGGCCCAAGTGCTTGGGCCCTGCACCTGCATGGGAGACCAGGAGAAGAACCTGGCTGCTACATTTGGATCAGCACTGTGTGCTGCCTGCAGCGGCCATTGTGGGGTGAACCAATGGAAAAGGAAGACCTTTCTCTCTGTCTCTCTCACTGTCCACTCTGCCTGTCAGAAAAAAAAAAAAAGAGCAAACCAACTCCTGCAGTGCACCTTATTCAAACTGTTGAAACAAAATTTCCACAGTTTGCTCTTAGTGTTTCTTGGATTCATTACATTTTCTGTCTTTAATATTGGATTACTTATTTGCAGTATGCACAATACCTCCTGTAATTTGTCCTTATTTTTTGCTAAAAGCATTTAATTATTTCATGCAAATGTTCTAATTTTAATTTGTTGGCAACATTTTCTTTTTTGTTTTTTCTTTCTTTTTTTTTTTGACAGGCAGAGTGGACAGTGAGAGAGAGAGAGACAGAGAGAAAGGTCTTCCTTCTGCCATTGGTTCACCCTCCAATGGCTACCATGGCTGGTGCACTGCAGCTGGCACATTGCGCTGATCCAAAGGTAGGAGCCAGGTGCTTCTCCTGGTCTCCCACGGGCTGCAGGGCCCAAATACTTGGGCCATCCTCCACTGCACTCCTGGGCCACAGCAGAGAGCTGGACTGGAAGAGGGGCAACCGGGACAGAACCGGTGCCCTGACCGGGACGAGAACCCGGTGTGCTGGCACCACAAGGTGGAGGATTAGCCTATTGAGCCATGGCACCAGCCAAAATTTTCTTATTATTAGTTTTTACAGAATGGGAAGGGCTGTCCCCTCTTCATTCCTGATTTTGGTAGTTTGATTCTTCTCTCTTTTTTGCTTGGTTTGAATCACAAGGGTTGATTTTGTTCCATTTTTCCCCCCAGGGGACATTAACAATATTCAGAGACTGTTCATAAAATGCTTTTTGGGGGTGTTGCAACTAGAAGCTGTTGGATAGAGATCAGAGATACTGTTAAACATTATACAGTGTATTGCATGCCTCTCTGCTCCCCTGGCAAGAAAGGATTACCTGCTTAAAATGTCAACGAAGCTGAGGCTGAGAAACCCTGGTATAGCCAAATGTCAGTATTATGTGAAAGAACCAATATCTGGTTTATTGATTTTCTCTGCTTTTCTGTCTTATTGATCTTAGGTTATTGGTTCTGAGGCTTTTCTTTTGTCAACAGTGATTTGAGTGCATTCTCTAAGTGATATGATGTGTTTTTTTTATTAAACTTTTATTTAATGAATATAAATTTCCAAAGTACAGCTTATGGGTTACAATGGCTTCCCCCTCCCAAAACTTCCCTCCCACCCACAACCCTCCCCTTTCCCACTCCCTCTCCCCTTCCAATCACATCATGATGTGTTTTTGTTTGAATCTGTTCAAAAAATGTTTGTTTGTGGTTTCTCTTGGACTCGTGGATTATTTAGAAGTGTGTTGTTTATTTTCCTAGTATTTCAGAATTTTTCAAATTTCTTTTTTTAAAGATTTATATATTTATTTGAAAGTCAGAGTTACAGAGAGAGAGAGACAGAGGATCTACCATCTGCTGGTTCACTCCCCAAATGGCCACAATGGCAGGAACTGGACTGATCTGAAGCCAGGAGCCAAGAGCCAGGAGCTTCTTCCAGGTCTCCCATGCAGACACAGGGGTCATCTTTACTACCTTTCCCAAGCCATAGCAGAGAGCTGGATGGGAATTGGAGGAACCAGGATTTGAACTGAGGGCCATATGGGATACTGGCGCTGCAGGTAATGGCTTTACCCATTACACTACAGTGCCATCCCCCCTCCCCCATTTCTTTTTGTTGATTTTTAATTTAGTTTTATTATGACTTCATGCTATCAGATTTATTGAAATATTATGATAGTGATGAGATATTATGATAGTTTATGGTCTTTTTTGAAGAATGCTCCATGTATACTTGAAAAGAATGTGTGCTCTGCTGTTACTTTATCTGCTGGGTGGAGTACTCTGTAAATGTCGGGTCAAGTTGGTTGATGCTGCTGTTCCTCTATACCTTGTTCATTTTCTGTCCGGGTGCTCTATGCGTTCTTATGAGCTGGGTATTGAATTCTACACCTATTACTGGTGAACTCTTTTTACCTTTGGCAGTTTTGGGCCCATCCCTTCTGTTAGGCTCTGCTGTTGGCTATGGATACATTTGTAGATCTTTCATCTTCCAGCCGCTTTGACTCTTTCATTGTGATGCAATCTCTGTCTTTGTCTCCAGTAGTATTTCTAGACTTAAAGGCTGTTTTGCCAGATAAAAACATAGCCAGTCCAGCTGCCTCCGGATTCCTCTTTGCATGTTACACTTTCTCCATTTTACTTTGAACCTGTTTGTACTTTGCATCCAAAGTGTGTTTATTGAAGATAACATATTATTACATCTTGCTTTTTATCTAGCTTGAATGTTTGGTGCTTTTAATTTAAAGTACTTATTGATATGATTGGATTTATGTCTGCCATTTTTGATATTTGTTTTCTAAATGTTTTAGGTCTTTTAAATTCTCATCCTTAACTCCTTCTTTTGTGTTATGTGTTGATTTTTTTAACTTGAAAATTTTAGTTCTTAGGGATTAAAATATGCATCATATTGCAGTGTATTCCAGCCTAATTCCAATAAACTATGGAAATTTTCTTCCAGTACAGCTTTTTTTTCCTTCTCACTCCTTTATGTTATGTTATTAATGCTGTATGTATTCTGTCTGTACCTATCAGAAATCCAATAATTCAGTGTTATAATTATTGCTTATATTAACTATGCCTTCTGAAGAAGCCAGGAGAGAACAGTGGGAAGCCAAGTACATAGTTCTGAAGGGAGGTCTGGATATGAGCCAGTGGATTGGGAGTGTAATGCAGTTATCTGGGAGGAAATATAGACTGAGGAAGGAGAGTTTTGTGTCCTAGGAACTCTCCCAGTTTTAGATATGGCTGTGAGAGGTGTCTTATGAAAATATTAATAGGCAATTATATTTATGATTTTTATGTTTTATTGATATTTACACTTTTATCACTAGGGGAAGTTCCTTCTTATTTCTGTTGATTTTCTTTATTTTGAAATTTATTTTGTCTGATACTAGTATTAAAGGACGAAACTGTCCCATCCCGTGGGACGTCATCTAGGGCCAAGTACCTAGAATGGGGAATGAAAGGGACAGGAGACACAAAGATGACAGCAAGACAACATGGCTGTTCAAGCTGTGTCTTTATTTTTTTTAACCACTCACATATATATCGTGAAGGCAGGATGTTGGGCGGGGGAAGGAGGGTAGTTTACCTTGCAGCTGCAATGCTTGTGCAAGCAGAGGGAGGTCACAAGGTTATCTTGCAACTGCAATGCTTGTGCAGGTGGGGGAATGGTCATAAACTCTTAAGACACAGGGTGGCTTTATCAGTACTTTCCGGCCTGGGCTGCTTAGCTCTACTTCAGTAGTTTACCGCTAAGAGGCCACATGTTGCGTGGTCCCCGACATGAAACTGCTCACAAGAATGTCACCTTCCCACCTCCACCTTGGTCTCTCTCTATCCCCTGCAAAACTGCTTGCAAAACCAGATAAGCAAAAGGACTCCAAGGCTTCTGGAGAGCCCCTGGTGCCAAGTTCCCTTGGCAACCAGACCAGAGAAAACCCACCAAGTCTCTTCACATGAACAGACCATAGCCCCCGTTTGCTTCAATAATGTGACCTGTCTCTGTAGAGGTCTGCTCTGTCTTCTTTTTCCATCTCTTTTTTCTGAGGGTACGAAAGGACAGAACCCTGAGCTATTCCAGGCCTACCACGTACCCTCAGCTTTCTTACCTTATTGTCTGTATAACCGCTTTTCCAGTCATCAAAGTTCACCACCTCTTTCCTTCTTCCTCTGACTCCTCCTCTTTCCTCTTTCATTTGCAGTCTTTTCTGTATCTTTGAGTCCAAAGACCATCTGTAAACATCATATTGCTGGATCTTTTCTTTTTTGTTTTGAAAAAGAAAATTCCAGTTTGACAGTCTCTGCCTTTTAATTTGAATATTTACTCTAATTGTTGATCAGAGTTAGGCCTGATATTGCCCAGCCTTATTATTGATTTTTAATATTTTGAGAGTTCTTGCTGTCTATTCAGATAAAAACTCTGAATATCAGCTGAAAGAAGCCAGGTGAATGGTAAGTGTTTCACACTGATTCAGTGGGAGAAATGCACAGGAAAGTGAGGGCTCTAATTAGGGGAGAAGGGAGTCTAGAAGCACAGGCTGGGTCCAGACCAGGCAGAGAGCAGGCCGGGAGCCATGTGGAGCAGAGCACCCAGGCAGGAAGGCAGAGGCAGTGGACAGCAAGGGAGGGGCCCACCATGCTCCAGGTTTTTATTCACTTCATAGGGTGAGTGGTTATGTAGTCTGATTGGCAGGTGGGCATACAGGTGAGGTCAGGCAGGGGCGTGAGCTCACAGAAAAGGGCAGGGCGAAGGTGTGGTCTCCAGCTCACACATCTAATCAATTTAATCTAATCTGCCTGCCTATATCAGGCCTACAGTTTTGTGGTTTTCTGTTTTCTTCTTTGTTTTTATACTCCTTCTTTCTTCTTGTACTACCTACTTTTGGATTATTTGAACATTCTTAAGGATCATGTTTTAATTTATTTGGTGACTTCATGCTTATTACTCTTTTGCATTTAAAAAAAGTCACAAATATAATTAACTTCTTACAGTTTACTTAGAAACAATATTGTAACCTTCTGTAAAATATGAGGATATTAGAACTGTTTTTATTTATTCACTTGAAATGCAAAATTTCAGAGAGGCAGAGGCAGAGAGCGAGAGAGAGATATCAATCGATTTATTATTCAGTCGATCCTCCATTTGCTGGTCCATTCTCTGAATGGCTGCAATGGCCATAAGCTGGGCCGATCTAGAGCCAGGATCCAGGAGCTTCCTACAGGTCTTCCACAATGAGTGCAGGGAACCAAGCACTTGGGCCATCTTCTACTGCCTTCCCATGCCATGGCAGAGAGCTGGATCAGAAGTGGAACAGCCAAGACTCAAACTGGTGCCCATATGGATTGGTGCCCATGTGGGATGCTGGCACCACAGGTGGTGGCTCTACCTGCTCTGTCACAGCTCCAGCCCCCATTAGAATGTTGTTATCTCTATCATTCTTCAACTGCCATTGTATAAATCACATCTGTATACTTTATGTCTCCTGTAAGACAATTTGTGTTTTATCCAGTCACGCATATTTTAAAGACAATAAAATTTAGGGTAGTTTTTTGTTTACAGAAATATTTACCTTATCTGTCCCTCTGCCTTTCAAATAAATAAAAATAGACAATAACTTTCTCAATTTCTTTAGAAAAGATAAAAGAGGCCAATGCTGTAGCCCAGCAGGATAAAGCTCTGGCCTGCAGTGCCGGCATCATATATGGGCGCCGATTCAAGTCCTGGCTGCTCCACTTCCAATCCAGCTCTCTGCTATGGCCAGGAAAAGCAGTAGAAAATGGTCCAAGTCCTTGGGCCCCTGCACCAGTGTGCAAGACCTGGAAGAAGCTGCTGGCTTTGGATCAGCTCAGCTCTGGCCATTGTGGCCATCTGGGGAGTGAAACAGTGGATGGAAGACCTCTCTCTTTCTCTCTCTGGCTCTACCTCACTCTGTAACTCTGTCTTTCAAATAAATAAAATAAATCTAAAAAAAAAAAAGAAAAAGAAAAGTTAAAGGCCATAAAGTGAAGGTTTTTTTTTTTAATTTAATAATGAACAAACTGTTGGCCTGAAGAAGTGCACATTCAAGTAGTAGTGTGAGAAGCGAGGTTTCAGTGTGTTGTAATGTGAGTGGAGATGAATTTATGATGGGGATTATAGAGGGCTTGTTAACAGCACTCCACTGAGACAGAAAGGCAATGGGAGTAGGGGAGGAAAGGTAGACTAAGGTCTGGTAAGTAGTGGGATAATGGAAAACCTGGCAGGGAGTGGTCAACGTGTGGGTGGATGTCGAAGTGACATGTCCAGGTTCGTGGGAATATGGAAAGGATGTGATCCATAGCAAGTTGAACTGGCCTTCATGACCCTCACTATGGTAGGATGGGATCCAGAGCAAGAATGGGCCTTCATGACCCTCACTTACATCCTCTCCTGTCCACAGACTGTGGACATGGAAATAAAGGCCATCATGTGTACAGTGTTATCTGTGTTACTCAATTACTTTGTTTCAATTCCCTGAGGGAAAATGTAGGTGCTGAGTGTTTGGAATTGAAATCCAGAGATGTAAGAGGGAGGATTGAGTACTGATAGAAATTTTGGACTAGCCCTAGGCAAAACAGATCTGACAGTGACAGACAGGAGCTAAGATTTTTGAAAGCACAGTTTTGTGTCCCCAAGTGGAGCTGGGTTTTCTGAATTTTTCATACTAACAGCCTTAAATTGGGAGAAGAAATTCTTGTGGCATTATTTTACTGATTTAGTAGTATAGAATTAATTTCTGCTTGGTTTGTAATGGGAAGGGAGGACTTGGACTCTAAGGTATAGAGGAGACTGATACAATAAGGAAAGAATGTTGATAAGTAAGTTTCAGTAAAGGTGACAGGTTAATATTTCTTATAAGGGGGCTGGCGCTGTGGCATAGTGGTTAAGGCCACCACCTGTGGTGCCGGCACCCCATATGGGTGCTGGTTTGTGTCCTGGCTGCTCCACTTCCAATCCAGCTCTCTGCTATGGCTTAGGAAGGCAGTAGAAGATGGCCCAAGTGCTTGGACCTCTTGCACTTGTGTAGGA
The DNA here is from genome assembly GCF_033115175.1 of Lepus europaeus. Lineage (NCBI taxonomy): Eukaryota > Metazoa > Chordata > Mammalia > Lagomorpha > Leporidae > Lepus > Lepus europaeus. The sequence goes on from NW_026909002.1 coordinate 247,960, forward strand.
GACCTGGAGGAGGCTTTGGGCTCCTGGCTTTGGATTGGCCCAGCTCTGGGCTTTGTGGCCATTTGGGGATTGAACCAGTGGATGGAAGACCTCTCTCTCTCTCTCTCTCTCTCTCTCTCTCTCTCTCTCTCTCCCCCTCTGCCTCTGGTCTGTGAGTCTGCCTTTCAAACAAACAAATATATCTTTAAAAAATTTCCTATAAGGGAACGAGGACTAGGGACAATAGAAGATTCTGATATGAAAGTGGGAGATTAGAGGTTAATGTATCAGAGCTGAAGCACATTGAGTTCCTGAGAATGACCATTGAGAGGGTTCTGTTCATCAGCTTTTTGTTACTTTATAAATCCATGAGAGGAACAAATTAGGAGGAAAGAAGGTTTCATTTAAATTTTACAGTTTTGGAGGTTCACAGTTCAAGATCAGGTAACCTCATGTGTGGAGGAAGGATCCCAGGGTGAACCACGAGGCAGAGCAAAACACAGGGATTGGGAGCCAGCACTGTGGTGTAGTGTGCGAAGCCTCTGCCTGCAGTGCTGGCATCCCATATGGGCAGCAGTTCAAATCCTGGCTGCTCCATTTCTAATCCAGCTCTCTGCTATGGCCTGGGAAAACAGTGGAAGATGGCCTAAGTCCTTTGGCTCCTGCACCCACATGGGAGACCTGGAAGAAACTTCTGGCTCCTAGATTTGGATCGGTGCATCTCCGGTTGTTGTGGACATTTGGGGAGAGAACCAGTGGATGGAAGACCTTTCTCTCTCTCTCTCTCTCTCTCTCCCTATCTGTCTGTCAGTCTGTAATTCCACCTCTCAAAAAAAAAAAAAAAAAGAATCACAGGGAGCACACTCTGCTTACAAAGCCAGTCTTCTCGTGAGAAACCTTCAGTGACTTTCCCCTTGGACCACATCACAGGTGCTGTAATTATGTTGTCTCTATACTTAACTCACTGACATTCATCCTCCAGGTGTTAACGCAGGACTTTGGGAAACCAAATACTGTTCACACTGTAACAAGGATTCTGTTTTTATGAGGTCAGGAAACTTGTAAGTAGGGACTTGATTGGATTATCCACACTGGCAAATGGATGTAGAGTAGAAAATGGTTGGTGGAACACCTGCTTTTCATTTAGTGGAGGCAGTAACAGATGATGCTGGCTGTTGGTAACAAGGGGATTTAGAGGCTATGCTGTTTTATCTTCAGAGGAAGAGAGTTTTTCTCCCATGAAGATGAAATGTATGAATTTCTTACTATTAGGGACCTCTGTCTTCTGAATTATTGTGATATTAATATTGAAAATGATTTGACTTATATATTAAATCAGTGATCTTTAAAATAGGACATTGTGGCTGGCACTGCAGCTCACTAGGCTAATCCTCCACCTGCAGCACTGGTACCCCAGGTTCTATGCCAGGTTGGGGCACCGGTTCTGTCACTGTTGCTCCTCTTCCAGTCCAGCTCTCTGCTGTGGTCCAGGAAGGCAGTGGAGGATGGCCCAGGTGTTTGGGCCCTGCACCCACATGGGAGACCAGAAGGAAGCACCTGGCTCCTACCTTCTGATCAGCACAGTGCGCTGGCCATGGCAGCCATTGGGGGGGTGAACCAACGGAAGGAAGAGCTTTCTCTCTGTGTCTCTTTCTCACTGTCTAACTCTGCCTGTCCAAAAAGCACTTGGGCCACCATCCACTGCCTTCCCGGGCCACAGCAGAGAGCTGGACTGGAAGAGGAGCAACCAGGACAGGACCGGCACCCCAAACGGGACTAGAACCCGGTGTGCTGGTGCCGCAGGTGGAGGATTAGGATATTGAGCTGCAGCGCCAGCCAAGTTCACATATTCTTAAATAATTTAAAAGTATACCCTGAACTAAAAAATATGAATTATGAGCATTCACCGGCAGTTTACCAATATCTACTATCTCATCTGGTATGAGAGTAAGTCAGCAAATTTTGAGTGAATAAATAAAATGACTTACTGATATCACTAACATAGTATGTGGGACTTCACACCTCTGATGAAGAAATGAAATATTTGGCCTGTTGAAGATTTTACAAATACTCAGATATCAACAGAATGAACCGTATCACAAAAAATGATTCATTCAAGGTTTTTTCCTATGTACCAGCCTAAATTCTCAGTACTTTGCTGAGTTGATTATAAATAATTTTCTTCTCTAAATCAATAATAGCTGGTCTTCAGAACTGAAGAAATCTAATGGACATGAAGAATAGAATTAAATTCTTCACAGGTTATTTGTTCAATTATTAAGTAAAAAATACCCTTCAAATGCCTCATCTGTACCTATCAACTTCAAAAAGGAACCACTGAAAGTAGCCAACTCTCATCACAAAGGAAACTGATATAGTACTCAAGAATGCCAAGGAGTTTGGAGACAAGAAGGAAGACAGGTGAGCGCATGTTCACCTGCTTCCTATGTGGGACCTCTGTCCTTAATGTGTTGTACTGTGTGAATTAATGGTAAAACTTTGACTCAAATAATACTCTATACTTTGTGTGTCTTTGTGGGAGCAGTCTATTAAAATCTTCACTTAGTATATGCTAAGTTGATCTTCTTTATATAAAGATAATTGAAAATGAATCGTGATGAAAAATGGGAGGGAGAGGGAGTAGGAGATGGGACGGTTGCAGGTGGGAGGAAGGTTATGGTTGGGAGCCACTATACTTCAAAAGTTGTACTTTGGAAATTTATATTTATTAAATAAAAGTTAAAAAAAGAATATTTCTCATTTTCCTGTGAAATCAGAGCACACTCATTGTCTTCTGAGCAACTGAGAACCATTTCTATTTCACTTCACCTCTTTTGGACACACAAATTTAAGAGTGCTATTTACTATTTAGTCAAAGAAATGGGGGTAGCTGTGCATATCACTTGTAATATTTAACTGGTGTCACTGTTCTTTTTTAAAGTTAGTTAATTAATTAATTTTGAAAGGCAGAGTGAAACACAGAAGGAGAGACACAGAGACATATCTTCCATCTGCTGATTTGCCCCCAAATGTTCACAATAGCCAGAGACAGACAAAACCAAAACTAGGAGCCAGCACTCTATCTGGTTCTCCCATGTGGGTGGCAGAAACCCACATAGTTGAGCATTCATCTACTATCTCCCAAGTACATTCGAAAGAACATGGATCAGAAGCTCAGAGAAGTTGGGACTCAAACCAGGCACTCCAATATGGGATGAGGGCATTCCAAGTGGTGACTTAATCCAGTGAGTCACAACACCTGTCCCTGGAGTCACTAATGTCATACAAAGGCCATAAGTGGTCCCTGGAAAACTTTGCTTTTGACATTGACTTTCCATCTCTAAAGTTAGTTTTGAAAACTGGGTAGGATTTATACCATTCTTCTCAAATCCATTTTTATCTACATCGATGGTCCTCACTTTTTTTTTAATATTTACAGAGAGGAGGGAGAGTGGGAGGGGGAAAAGAGAAGATAGAGTAAAAGGGGGGAGAGGGAGAGGGGGAGAGAGAGAGAGAGAGACTTTCTATCTGTTGGTTCACTCCCCAAATAGTCACAACAGCCGGGGCTGGGCCAAACTGAAGCCAAGAGCCTGGGACTCTATAAGAGAGGGTGACCGTACTTAGGCCTTCTCCCACTGAGAAGAATATAATTATTTATTTATAAATAAATTATAATTTATAATTATATAAATATTAATATATTATAATTATTTTTATATTATTTATAATCATCAGAACAGTGGGAGGCGACGGAGAGGTTGTCTTGACAGGGAGCATAACTGCTGGGGTTGGTGCCCTGGAAGAGGAGGTAGGTGACAGGAATGGTCTTACCCAATCCAGTGGTGTCTCACAGAGATCCTACCAGACCATTATGCAGGGTTGTTGGTCTGGATGGCCATGTGATCTAGCCACTCAAAGGCAAATAGAGGTTGACTGTCTGCATGTAGCCGTAAACAGAAAATCACATCCTTCAGGTCCAATACAGTGTACCAAGTATGATCAGGACTGAGGGTGTTTAGTAGGTTGTAAGGGTTAGGCACAGTAGGATGGATATCCTGCACTTGGCTATTAACCTCTCTTAAGTCCTGTATGGGGTGATAGTCCTGAGTCCTGGGTTTCTTAACAGGCAGTAAGGGTGTATTTTTATTATTTAAATATAATATAATTATATATTTATATATTTATTCATAATATTATTCTCTCATGGTTAATTTTTGTCCCATTGTGTCCAGGCGCTTAGATAGATAGGCTACTGGCCACTTCCAGGGTCCCAAAGTCTGGGTTAGGACTCCCTGAGCCACCCCTTTTTTCTCTTCGATGTAAAGGGTGAATGGCTTTTTAACATTTGGCAAAGCCAGTGCTGGAGCCGTTAGCAGGGCTCGTTTGATATCATTGAAGGCCCATTGCTGTTCGGGCCCCCTTTGAGAAGTGGGTAAAGTGGGGCAGCCAGAGAGGCAAATCCTGGTATCCACAATCTACAGAACCCAGCTGTTCCCAGGAATTCCCGGAGCTGTTTTCGGGAAGTGGGTACGGGGATCTGGGTATGGGGATCTGTGTTACAGTCTTTTTGCAGGCTTCCATCAGCCAGCGCCTTCCATCCTTCAGAGTGTAGCCTAGGAAGGTAACTTCCTGCTGGCACAATTGGGCCTTTTTGGCAGAGGCCCGATACCCCAGCCTGGCTAGTTCCTGTAAGAGTGACTGAGTCCCGTACTCATATTGTTCCTGGGTCATTGTGGCCAACAGTAGGTCATCCACGTACTATAGCAGTGTTACCTCTGGATGATCACTTCTGAAGTGGCTTAGATCGTGATGAAGCGCCTCATCAAAGATAGTAGGGGAGTTTTTGAAACCTTGTGGCAAGCGGGTCCAAGTTAGTTGTCCTGATATTCCCACCTCAGGATCTAGCCACTCAAAGGCAAATAGAGGTAATGTAGCCGTAAACAGAAAAACACATCCTTCAGGTCCAATACAGTGTACCAAGTACAATCGGGACTGAGAGTGCTAAGTAGGTTGTAAGGTTAGGCACAGTAGGATGGATTTCCTGCACTTGGTTATTAACCTCTCTTAAGTCCTGTACGGTGCGATAGTCCTGAGTCCCGGGTTTTTTAACAGGCAGTAAGGGTGTATTCCAGGCCGAATGGCAAGGCTTCAAGACTCCTAGGGAAAGCAGTTTTTTTTTATGTGGGGCCTTATTCCTTCCTTGGCTTCTTTGCTTATAGGGTATTGGCTGACCCGCATGGGGGTGTCACTGGTTTTTAAGGTTACCACTACCAGCGGTTGGTGGGTGGCCAGTCCTAGCCCTGCTGTTTCTGCCCAGGAGGCAGGGAAGTTGGTAAGCCAAGGTTGGATTTCCTGTTCCTGGGTTTTCACTGGACTTTCATGGAGTCAGTACTTATCTTCTACTGACATGGAAAAAATGGTAGCCACCGGGGATTTTACCAGAGGATTTAAAAATTCCACCTGAGGTCCAGCCGGCTCAAATGTTATCTGGGCCCTTAATTTGGTGAGAAGGTCTCTTCCCATTAAGGGGGCCGGACAATCAGGGATTACTAGGAAGGAGTGTTGAACTTTTCCCTTCCCCAGGTCCATAGTTCTCTTTGTTGTCCAGGCCCAGTACCGGCTCCCATTTGCCCCTCTAACTAGGGATCTCTTGCTGGGCAGTGGTCCCAGCAGGGCTTGTAGAGCGGAATAAACCACGCCAGTATCCACTTCAAAGTTGATGGGCGTCCCCTCCACGTTAAATTTCATCCTGAGCTCGAGGAGGGGATCTGAGCCCTGTTGCCCCTAATCTTCCTCTTTGAGGGCAAGGACTGCCGGTTTAGACTGGGTATTTTTCTTTTTAGGGCACTCCTTTGCCCAGTGTCCCTTGACTTTGCAGTAGGCACATTGGTCCGGGCCCAAGGGAGAGCAATGCCGTCAGCCCAGGTTATTTCCCTTACTGTCTCCCTTTCCATTTCCCCTGTCTCTGTTAGATCCTGCATTTTTTACTACTGTAGCCAGGACTTTTGTTAAATCCCATTTTTTTTTTATCCTGAATACTTCCCCTTTCCTCCCTTTCCTTTTTTTCCTTTGTTCCTTCTCCTCTTTAGTCTCCCTCTTGTGGAACACCTTATCTGCTTCCTTGACCAGGTCTCTTAGAGTCAAATCCTGGAGTCCCTCTGTATGCTGCAGCTTACGGCGTATATCTGGGGCAGACTGGCTGATAAAAGCCATGGTCATTGAGGCTCGCTGTTCCTCAGACTGTGGATTAAAAGGTGTATACCTTCGATAGGCTTTCATAAGCCTCTCCAAAAACACCGAGGGAGACTCATCCAGTCCCTGTGCCACTTCCCTTACCTTAGCCAGGTTAGTGGGCCTACAAGCGGCCACACGGAGACATGCCACTAGAAACTGGAGATAGGTGGACAGATGCTCCCTACCTTCATGCATGTTAGTGTCCCAATTCGGCCGACATAAGGGAAATAGACCATCAATGATGTTCTGGAGCTGGGTCTGCTGCCCATCCTGTTCTGGGACATTTTTCTGGGCTTCCAGGAGTATCCGGTCCCTCTCCTCAGTGGTGAAAAGGGTATTCAGTAACTGCTGACAATCGTCCCCAAGTTGGTTGATGTGAAAACATAAGCGATTCAACAAGACCTGTAAGATGCGAAGGGTCCTCAGAGAAAGGGGGGTGGTTATTTTCCCAGTTATACAAGTCAGAGGAAGAGAATGGCCAGTATTGTAAATGCTGCATTTTCCCCCCTTGTCCATTATCTATCATTGGCCCAAAGGGTTGCAGGGGGAGAGTCACGGCTACATCCTGTGGATCTTGTACTCGCCGACTTTGGGTTCCCTGGGCAGGTCCTCCCTCTGGAGGCAATGAGGGGGAGGAGGCAGAAGAGGTGAGGGACAAGGGTGAAGAGGGGGAGGGCAGGGGTTCAGGAGCCGCAGGGGCAGTAGGCAACGGAGCCGGAGCTGGAGGTTGAGGGGCAGAGGGATAATGGGGAGGCGAGTCTGAGTCAAACACAATGAGGTCAGCCTGCGACTTGGGCAGAACAGCGGGAGGTGACGGAGAGGGTGTCTGGACAGGGAGCATAACCACCGGGGTTGATGCCCTGGAAGAGGAGGTAGGTGGCAGGAACGGTCTTACCTAATCCGGTGGTGTCTCACAGAGATCCTGCCAGACCATTATGTAGGGTTGTTAGTCCGGATGGCCATGTTGGCCAGGCTGAAAGACAGCCTCTTTCACTCGTCGGATGACCGGCAGATGGAATGAACCCTCCAGAGGCCAGTCCACTCTGAGAGTAGGCCACTCAGTATTACAGAAAACTTGCCATTTAGATTTCTTTACTAGAAGAGAAAGATTATGAGCCATTTCTCGTACGTCTGGCCAATGGGCCAGAGTGAGAGAGAGACATTGAAGCAGTTTGACCCATGTTAGTAGGCAACAAAATATACAACAACAAGGACACAGAAAAGACAATAGAGAAACAACGACCACTCAGAGTGTCCACAAAGAACCTAAAATGGTGCACCATCCAAACTGTCCATGCTGGCAACAGAGTTACTGAATTTCATCCGAAATTACCCAATAGGAGGCTTCTGGGCATCCCCAGTCCTCCTCCACCACCAGGGCGTCCCCCGGGGCTGTGACCTGCGACACCCGGACACGTCTGTCTGCTGCGGTTGGGGAAGGCTCACGCACCGCCCCAACAGTCACACTCGCCAGCCTGATATGCCTGACAAAACCGAGAAATCTGTCCCTGAACCAGGAAATCTGTCCCTGAAGCGATCGCTATTAAAGCGCCATTACTTACCCCAAGAGGGTCTGTTGGGAGCGTCCAGAGGCAGCAGAGCAGATCTCGCTGGGGCCTCCAAATGTAAGGGTCGCAGAACGTCTGCTGCCAAGGAACGACTCCAAGAGACACTCTCATGCAATCAGCAAAGGGTTTATTTTCTCCAGCATGCTGGGGCTGTCTAAACACTCAGGAACAGAGCAGCCTCGAGTGGAAGAAGGCTAGGGTTTTTATACAGTGCAACAAACAAATGGGAGGGGGTGAGTTCATACAAAGATCTCTAAGTTACAGAAACTTATTGTAGCTCTTTCTGGGTACCTGCAAGCATTATCGCATGATTCAGTTACACAAAGCAGTTTCCCAAGGCCATTTCTCAAGCAGATGGGGACAGTTTCACAGGCAAGTGGGGACACATGTTTCAACAGAGATAATTCGCTTCCTTATCACTGTGGCTACACTTGGATTTTTGCAGTTTCAGTTTTATGGCTTTACTTTTAAGCTTTTAACCCTTCACTTTCCCAGGTGCAAGAGCACCAACTGGATCAGCACTCTTATGGTATGCTGTGGCATATTTATCTGCCACACAATGATGCCAGCCCCATCAATGGTTCGCAATGCATGTTCTGGGAACCCCTAGTGGACCCTGACACTATCAAGGGTTATTTTGTTTTTTTGTTTGCTTGTTTTTGTTTTTGTTTTGTTTTGTTTTAGTGAAAACTACTTTCATGGAGCAGGTAGTCAAGATGCTTGTATCCTAAATTGGAGTACCTGACTTCAGCTTTCTGATAATGCAGGTGCTGAGAGGTAGTAGTGACAGTTCAAATAATTGGGTCCCTGCTACCCACATGGATTGCATTCCCAGCTCTCAGCTGTGGTGGAATGAGAAGGCCGTACCAAAATGGCCTCTGGCAAGTGAGCATCAGTTACTCAGGAATGACTTTGAAACCCAACTGGCAAAGGAGCCTGCCTGGCAACAGGCTGTGATTGGTTAGGGCATAAACCGCCCCTTGACTGGATTGGCTGTCTTGGCTATCTAAGCCCTGTAGCAACTGAAATAAATGAATCTGCAGGCTGCTCCTCTCTGGCCCACTTTCACCTGACTCCCGGGGTCTGTGTGGTGACTCAGCACCTCTTGCCCCCACAATGCTTCTCCTCTCAGAACGAATCCACAGCAACATCTGGTGCCCAACGCCCCAGCCCAGCCCTAGCTACTGAGGGCACTTGGGGTGTGAACCAGCAATTGGGAGTGCTTTCTCCTTCTCTGTCTCTATCTCCTGCCCTCTCTCCCTCTCATATAAATATGTAAAAAAATTATATGAAAAATAAGATGCATATGTATGGGAGTTTTCCAGACCGATTTTACAACAGGCTGAATACCGAAGCAGGTAAGAGAATCAAGCAATCTTTCTTTGTGCCAGGCATTAGAGATTTGCAAAAATATAAAATAATAGTACTTTCTTCATTAAATATGTTTTAGAAAATAGCTATTTTCATTAAAAGTGTTATTTATGGTAGCATTGAATAGCTTTAGTTTAAATGAATTCATAAATTTTATGTTTGTCACTTTTAATTTCTGTATGTTTAATAATAATAGGCATACAAAAAACCATAAGCTCTTATGGTCTTCAATTATTTGTAAGACTTTTAACGAGTATTGAGAACAAAAAATCCTGAATTTATGATATATTTTATAGTACAAATGTTTCCTTTTAGATTTTAAGTATTACAGACAATTAATAATATATTAAAAGTAAATCATGGGTTATCATTTAAACTAATTTACCATGCAAATTAATACTTTTTCTTTCCAAGAAATGTTATCAACTATTGATTTAGAATTAAATCAATAGCTGATTGAATTAAGCAGGAGTAGAACTGTCCATTTTTGATACTCACTCCAAATTATTCATATTACTTGCAAAATACTTCTGGCCAGGAGAGCGTCTTTAAAAAAAGATTTATCTTATTTACTTGAAAGACAAAATTACAGAGAGAGGCAGAGCCAGAGAGAGAGAGGTCTTCCAATCGCTGTTTTACCTCCCAGATGACCACAACGGCCAGAGCTGAGCTGATCTGAAGCCAGGAGCCAGGGGCCTCCTCTGGGTCCCCTACACAGGCACAGGAGCCCAAGAACCTGGGCCATCCTCCATTGCTTTCCCAGGCCACAGCAGAGAGCTGGATTCAAAGTGGAGCATCCAGTACCCAAACCAGTGCCCACATGTGATGCCAGTGCTGCAGGCTGGGGCTTTAACCTGCTGCACCACAGCACTGGCCCCAGAAGACCTTCTTAAAAGATCTAGATTTCAGGATCTGACTCTTTCATTAACTTACTGGGTAACTTCAGCAATGTCACTAAGTTGTTTGAGCATAATGATTTTGTTGCCTGTAAAATGAGACTAACAGTAATAATAAAGCTTACTTTGTAATACTAAGTAATATTTTTCTCAGTGCTTTGTATTTATTAATCACTTGATTCTCATGGCAGCCCTATTAACAAAGCATTTATTATCTTATTTTGCAGAGAAAAAAATTGAGCCATAGAAAAATAAACTTATCCAAAACAATTAGAATGGGGATTTGAACCCATAAATCAGAGTTTTTAATATGATTATATGAGAGCACTTCAAAATGTTCATGGAAAATGTATAGTATAAAAAACTGCATGGACTTCAAATAGTTTTCTACAAAAATAAATTTATCTTTTAATTCCATTGTCCATGAACTTTTTGGAGGACCCTTGTATGATGCTTCTCTGATTCCATCAGCCCTATATAAAATGACAGCGTTCTCAACAATGCATGCCATGTATGCTGAATAGTAATCTACAGGATTCCAGCTTTAACTTCACAGACCCTGTATCCCCAGATTCCTTTTCTTTTAGCTTTCCTTTACCCCTATTGTTGTAACTTATTTCTCTGATATTATTTTCAAAATATGAGCCTTTGGATATACAGAGAAAGTGTTCATTATGTTACTCTCAAGTTACCTTAAATTCCCCAATATGTACATTTCCAAATGGACTAAATAAAATTTATCTATGATCTGAATGTATGTAACCCATAAGCAGTCATTATGCAAGCACTGACTGCTAAACCAACTCAATCTTACTTCATTTGATAATTATATTATCACTTATAATATGATATGAGACCAAAAATGTTGAGAATGATTTTTAAAAAGAATACTACTACTACCATGTCACAGAATGAGTCTACTTGGACAGAACTATTCAGAGAACATATTATCTGAAATAATGACTCAGAAACCCTATGGAACAGCTGAAGGTTAGGCATGTGAGAAAGTACAAGGGAGTATATTATGTCACTTCCCAACTCAAAGCACTCTAGTGATTTCTAAATATTAGAAAGTTATAATAAAAAAACACCTCCAAATCTCAGTCTAAAAACTTCCCCAGTTTTCCCTCCTGATACTCTTACCGTAAGCTCTACACTTTGGCCAGGCATGCCTCTTTTCCTTTCCTTTGATATATTTCATTTCATTTCAGGACCTTTGGATTGTGGTTCCCTTGGATGTTGGATATCTCCATTCCCACATCAGCAGGTCTAAATCACTTTGTTTAGGAGGTCTGTCCTTAGTACCTGTTATAATTAGCACCACAAATGCCACTCACTACACTATTAAAATATCTCATTTAGAGGCCAGTGCTGTGGCGCAGTGGGTTAACACCCTAGCCTGAAGCGCCAGCATCCCATATGGGCGCTGATTCAAGACCCAGCTGCTCCTCTTCCAGTACAGCTCTCTGCTATGGACTGGGAAAGCAGTAGAAGATGGCCCAAGTCCTTAGGCCCCTGCATCCATGTGGGAGACTTGGAAGAAGCTCCTGGCTCCTGGCTTCAGACTAGCACAGTTTGGGCCACTGCGGCCAACTGGGGAGTGAACCAGCAGATGGAAGTCCTCTCTCTTTCTCTCTCTTTATCTCTGTAACTCTGACTTTCAAATAAATTAATAAATCTTTTTTAAAAATCACAATTAATTGTTTCTTATGATTTATATATGCTAGTTGTATTCTTTTTTTTGACAGGCACAGTTAGAGAGAGAGACATTGAGAAAGGTCTTCCTTCCATTGGTTTACCAGCCAAATGGCTGCTATGGCCTGTGTGCTGTGCTGATCGGAAGCCAGGAGCCAGGTGCTTCCTCCTGGTCTCCACGCAGGTACAGGGCCCAAGGATTTGGGCCATCCTCCACTGCTCTCCCGGACCACGGCAGAGAGCTGAACTGGAAGAGGAGCAACCAGGACATAATCTGGCACCCCAACCTGGACTAGAACCCAGAGTACCGGCATTGCAGGTGGAGGTTTACCCTAGTGAACCACCACACCAGCCAGTTGTATTCTTATTTATTGGTTTACTTGTCCATTGTCTTTCTTCTCCTGGCTGGGATCCACGTAGCTCTTTCCATTGCAGCCAATTGGGGATTGAACCAGTGGATGGAAGACTCCTCCCATCCACCTCTGCCTCTCCTCTCTCTGTGTAACTTTGACTTTCAAATAAATAAATAAATCTTAAAAAAAACTGTCCTAAAGAAACTGATATTTTATCTCATGAGAATGCTAGACAAACAGAACTCTAGTATTTATCTGCTAAGCATATTTTTTCCATGCACTAAATCTGAACTTTGAACATCCACTTCATTTTTTCTTGAGGAGCACTCAGTCCAGTGCCCTTCTTATCACAGAAACAAATTATAACCTTATCTGGAAAATCAAACATCTCTATCCCCATGTCAATTTTTTTTTGTTTCAGGAATTAGCAAATGTTTAGTAGAAGGCCAATCACTGCATTGTTTTTATTAAGAGGTAGAGAGAGATAGAGAGATCTTCCACTGGCAGGTTCATTTTCCAGATGGCTGCAACAGCCAGTGGCAGTCAGGCCCAAGCCAGGAGCCAGGATCTTCTTTCTGGTCTCCAAAGGGGATGGCAACAGCCCAAACACTTGGACCATCTTGTACTGATTTTCCTAGGCTATTAGCGGGGTGCTGCATCAGAGACTTGCATGAGCGCCCATATGGAATGTCAGCATTGCAAGCTGCTGCAGCTTTACCAGCTATACAACAGTGCCATAAAATCTCCCATATTTTAAGGTTATCTGATAAACCACCTGAATACCACCTGAAAATTTAATTAAGCAGTGTAAAGCAACAGATTCACAGGTTCCAGAAATTACGCTTGGACATCTTTAGGAAGCCATTAACATGCCTATCACATGGTCTGAACAACATGAACCTGTCAGATTCAGTTAAAAGGCAATTATATGTTGCCTACAAGAAACACAACTTATATTTATTTATTTATTTTTTAAAGGTCAAGTGACAGAAAGGGAGAAATCTTCAATCCACTGGTTCACTCTCTGAATGGCCACAATGTCCAAGGCTAGTCCTGGCCAAAGCCAGGTGCTCAAAACTCCATCCAGCTTCCCACTTGGGTAGCAGGAGGAAAAGCACTTGGGCCATACTCTCCTGCCATCCCAGGCACATTCACAGGGAGCTGCCTAAAAAGCAAAGCCACTGGGACTCAAATCATTGCTCCAGAATAGGATGCCAGATGGCATTTGGCAGCCAGTCCACTGTGCCACAATTCTGGCTCCTGAAAACTTATTTTAAATATGAGGCAGGGGCAGGTGCTGTGGTGCAGCAGGTTAATCCTCCATCTGTGGCACCGGCAACCCATATGGGAACCAGTTCTAATCCCAGCTGCTCTTCTTCCAATCCAGCTCTCTGCTGTGGACTGGTAAGGCAGTGGAGGATGGCTGAAGTGCTTGGGACCCTGCAGCCACATGGGAGACCAGGAAGAAACACCTGTTTCCTAGCTTCATATTGGCACAGCTCTGGCCATTGCAGCCATTTGGGGATGAACCCAATGGAGGGAAGACCTTTCTCTCCATCTCACTGTCTACAACTCTACTTCTCAAATAAATAGATAAAATCTTTAAAAACATATAAAGCAATACATTTAAAATAAAAGTATAGAAAAACATAAATCATTGTAATCAAAAAAATCTGGGCACAGGGAAGAGATGGCAGCAAAATGGCCAATGAGAATTCTAGGGAGTTAGCCCTCCTCAGAAATATGGAAAATCCATCAGATTAAAACACATTGGCCCTCTGGAAGCTAGCAAAAATATACAGCCACCAAACAAACACATAACCAGGAGCAAAAGCACTGAAGCACTACACAAAGCATTAGAACATGCTAGCTTACCCTTGCCCCTTTCCACACCCCAGCACAATGCTACTTTTGAAGGTCTCAGAATAGTTATTTTAAAATAGTTTGAAAAATTCACTAAAGAAACCACGCCTACAACTCACAGTCATAACAACAACTAATCCTAGAGAATCTTATTTCCAAAGTTGCCTCAAAATATCCACTATTCAAATGAAAGAAATACAAGATATGCCAAGAGACAAGACAGTATGATTAATTCATAACAAATAGGAAATTAACAGATTCTTCCTAGGAGGTTCAGATACTGGAATTACTAGAAGACAATAAGTCAATTGTTAGAAATATGTTCAAGCAGATAAAAAAAAAACTAATGAAAATCAGGAAACTGATATCAACAAATAAAGAATATCAGTAAAACGAAGTTATGAAAAGGAACCACATAGCAATTTTGAAGCTGGAATGAACAACTGAAATAAAAACTCACTAGAGAGGTTTAATTGCACATTTGTGCAAGTAAAAGAAAAAAAAAACATTAGTGAACTTGAGGGATTCCTAATTAAAATTATCCTGTCTCAGGAGCAGAAATAAAAAAGCTAGATTATCTCTGTTAACCAACTATATTAATTATACAGAAAGTAAACTTTAGAAAAAAATAATGTTACATACAAAAATGAGAATCATTTCATAGTTTTTCTTTTCAAAAAGGGGCAGTAAGGACATAGAAGGCTTGAACACAGTAGCAAACTATTTGGTATAATTAACATCTGTAGTATACTTCACAAATCAATAGAAGAAGGTACAACTAAAATGCCAAAATTAAGAAAAAAAATCACAAAAAAGTTAAAACTTCAAATTAGATGAAGCATATCCTCCTACAATAAAAAAGTATTATAATCAATACCAAAAAATATGAAAATACATAAGTACCTAGAAATTAAATGTAATCTTAGAATTAATGAGGAACTCAAAAGGAAAATTGGGAGGTATTTTGAGTGGAATGAAAAGCAGTCACAAAACAGTGAAATTTATGAGATATAGTTATAGCATTGGAGATAAATATTTAGATCTACATGTCTATATCAGAATAGAAAGTTCTCAAACCAGGACCATTAGCATTCTACCTTAAGCAATTTTTCAAAAGAGTATCAAAGAGAAAGGAAGCACATAAATAAAAATGAAAGAAATCACCAAAACAAAAACAGCAAAGAAGAAAATCAGTGAAACATCTTTTTATGGGCATATAATGACACATGATAGGAATAAAATACAGAAGTCAGATTGAAGTAAGTAGCTAGATCTGTGACATCAAAATAAATGTTGACAGCAATAGGTTATATTGAATCAAAAGGAAACCAAGAGTCTAGGTAGATAAAAATAGCAAATAAGTAAATATAAAATCTGATATGGAATGGGATATTTTGGCTTTGAAATGAGGCATTTAACTTAATTGGGAATGCTTAAATTTTGACTCAGAATGTGAACATGCACACCACAATAAAACATTGATTACAAAATTAAGGGTTTTTTTTTTTTAAAAAAAAACACTTATTTATTCAAAAGGCAGAGTTACAGAGAGGCAGAGGCAAAGAGAGGGAGAAAAGTCATCCATCTGCTGGTTCACTTCCAAAGTGGCCACACAAGCTAGAGCTGGGTCCATCTGAGCCAGGGGCCTGGAGCTTCTTCTGGGTCTCTGACATGGCCACAGGGGCCCAGGACTTAGACCATCTTCTCCTGCTTTCCCAGGCCACAGCTAAGAGCTAGATAGGAAGTAAAGCAGCCAGGATTGAACCAGCACCACATGGGATGCCAGCACTTCAGGTGGTAGCTTTACCTGTTAATGCCATGGCACCAGCTTCCCTGAAATTAAGTTCTTGACCTGAGTTGGCTGCATTGCGGGAGTTTGGCACATCGCGAGAATTCAGGAGTGGCCAGCCTGCATCGTGGCAGTTGGGGAAGACGGGAATTCAGGAGAGCCCAGACTTACGGGTGCTGCATTGTGGGATTGAAATGGAAGACAGAGAAAGGAAGAGTCCTCCCTGCAAGGACGAGATGAGTGTCCATGTCCCGGGTGTCTGGAAGTCTTTTCCAGACCCTCCATGTTTTAGGCAAATCTCAACTCTGGTCTTCCAGACACAATAGAGAATGCAGAAGCCTGAGGTGAGACTGGGGCCCATCACTGCAATAGGGAGTGAACCAAACAGCGCCACCTTTCAAGCCTCACGCCTGCATGTGGCCCAGCCTCTCTAGTTGTGGGTCCACCCATATGTATCCCGTCCTAACTGACCCCACCCCATCCTGGCCCCCAGAGGAAGCTGCACCAGGTGACCCCTCAGAATTCTTCCGTTGCTCATTCATTTCACTAGATGCTCCTGTGCTCCACTACATGCTAATTACCAAATGCTGGGAACAGAGCAATGCTAAGGAAACACAATCTCAGTCTGCAAAGTAATTAAGCTAAACATTCTAATTTTTTATTTCTTATCCTGTGACTGGAAATACTGTAAGGCATGTAGCAAATACAAGAAACAACAGAGGGTGGATTTTACTAAACTTCTTCTGTTGATAGTATTTTGAACTGGAATGGAAGGACAGATCCCAGCTTGGATGACCAAACCAGGTGTCCCCAGGAAACATCTTTCAGTATAGTAGGAAGGCAGGCCTACAGGAGGGAGTAGAGTCAAGTGCTCTGCAGTATTTTTAAGTTATTATTTCGAAAAGTTACCATCTGTTGGTTGCTTTTTCCTCTGTGCTGGTCTAGCACATTTGTTCAGTGGATGAGGAGGATGAAGAAGTTTAGGAAAGTGCAATCTAGCTCTCTGCTGCTGCCTGGGAAAGCAATGGAAAATGGCCCAAGTGCTGGACCCCTGCACCCACATGTGAGACCTGGAAGAAGCTGCTGGCCCCTGGGTTCCAGTAGGCTCCGCTCCGGCCTTGTGGCCACCTGAGAAGTGAACCAGCAGATGGAAGACCTCTCTCTCTCTCTCTGCCTCTGCCTCTTGTCTCTCTTTAGCTCTGCCTTTCAAATAAATAAATATTTTTTTAAAAGTAGTTTAGTTTTGCATACAAAAGCAAAAAAAATAAGAAAAAAAATAGGGCCCAGCATTGTGTCAAAGCCAGTTTAGCCACCACCTGTGAATCTAGCATCCCATACACTCTAGCTCCCTGCTAATGTGCCTGGGAAGGCAGCAGAGGATGCTCCAAGTGCTTGGGTCCCTGCACCCATGGTGGGAGAACTGCAGGAAGCTCCTGACTCCTGGCTTTGGCCTGGCACATTGCCGGCTGTTGTAGCCAGTTGAAGAGTGAACCAGTGAATGGAAAGTCTCTCTCTCTCTCTCTCCCTCACTCACACTCTCTCCCTCTGTCTCAGTCTGTCTCTTCCTCTCCCTGTGTAACTCTGATTTTCAAATAAATAAATATTTTTGACAGCATTATAGAAAGAGAGAGACAGAGACAGAGACAGAGACAGAGAAAGGGCTTCCTTCTGTTGGTTCACCCCTCAAATGGCCACTACGGCCAGTGTGCTGCATCAATCTGGAGCCAGGAGCCAGGTGCTTCCTCCTGGTCTCCCACATGTATGCAGGTGCTCAAGCACTTGGGCGATCCTTCACTGCCCTCCCAGGCCACAGCAGAAAACTGGACAGGAAGAGGAGCAACTGGGACTAGATCCGGGCACCCATATGGGATGCCGGCACCACAGGTGGAGGATTAACCAAGTGAGCCATGGCGCCGGCCCCCCAAATACATCTTTTTTTTTTTTTTTTTTTTGACAGGCAGAGTGGATAGTGAGAGAGAGAGACAGAGAGAAAAGTCTTCCTTTTTGCCATTGGTTCACCCCCCAATGGCCAGTGTGGCTGGTGATTCATGCTGATCTGAAGCCAGGAGCCAGGCGCTTCTCCTGGTCTCCCATGCAGGTGCAGGGCCTAAGAACTTGGGCCATCCTCCACTGCCTTCCCAGGCCATAGCAGAGAGCTGGCCTGGAAGAGGGGCAACCGGGATAGAATCCAGCGCTCCAACCGAGACTAGAACCCGGTGTACCAGCACCGCAAAGTGGAGGATTAGTCTGTTAAGCCACGGCAATGGCCTCAAATAAATCTTAAAAAAATATAATGTAAGCTTCACCAAAATTGAGTCTATCATCTCCCTGATGTTCCAAATGCTTGGAACATTCCTAACACAAGGTAATCACTGGAGCAATGAACAGGTGCTCTAACAGCAGTAATGGAACTATTAGTTGTAGAAAATGATTTTTTTAAAAAGATTTATTTATTTGAAAGTCAGAGTTAAACAAAGAGAGTAGAGGCAGAGAGAGAGGTCTTCCATCCAATGGTTCACTCCCCAGAGAGCTGTAATGGTCAGAGCTGTGTGGATCCAAAGCCAAGAGCCATGAACATTCTCTGAGTCTCCCACATGTGTGCAGGGGCCCAAGGACTTGGGCCATCGTCTACAGCTTTCCCATGCCATTGCAGAGAGCTAAATTGGAAGAGGAGCAGACGGGACTAGAACAAGTGACTTTGTGGGATTCCGGTGCTTCCGTGTGGTGTTAACACCCTGCACCACAGCTCTGGCCTCTGTAGATAGTGAATTAATGTTGCCACTGACATACTTAATTGTGCGATTTCATAAAAGAGGAATCACTTCCTTTTAGAAAGAAAGTGTAGAAAATGCAGAGAATTGGAGTTTGCCAGGCAAGAAAGATGAAAATATATTGATACAAGCTGTTTGGAGTGATCTCTGCAGGTTTGTGGTTCACAGTAGATCATAAAATTATCCTTAAAGGGGAGGAAATTACAAGGTTGTTGGAGACTTAGGGAGAACATTTAAAGTGGTTTGTAGTTCCTGAATAGGTTAAGCATTTTACATGAGGGTACAGACAAGAAATGTAAAGAGTAGAATGTCAAACTGTATTTTTTCACACCTCAGCCTGTGGCGCTGGTATCCCATATGGGCACCAGTTCTAGTTCTGCCTGCTCCTCTTCCTGTCCAGCTCTCTGTTGTGGCCCAGGAGGGCAGTGGAGGATGGCCTAAGTGCTTGGGTGCCTGCACCTGCGTGGGAGACCAGGAGGAAGCACCTGGCTCCTGGCTTCAGATGAGTGCAGTGCCGGTCATAGTGGCCTTTTGGGGGGTGATCCAATGGAAGGAAGACCTTTCTCTGTCTCTCACTGTCTAACTCTACTTGTCAAATAAGTACAAAAAGAAAGAACAACTATTTTTTCAGAAGGCAGAGGTACCTGTTGATTATTTCTAGAGAATTGATTGGAGTAACTACCTGGAATGGAGGCTAAAAGCATGAGAGAAGAATTAGACAGATAGACCAGGTTATTAGATGTTTTGTCCATCTGGATAAGAGGGCCCCCAACTGCTTCTGCCCTCTTTAAGCACTGTGACCAAGGTCCATCCCAACTCTTTTCCCTTCCAGAACCTGAACAGAATCAGCATTCTTCCTGCATCTCTAAGCTTCAGTCAGTGTCCTCAATTTAACAAAAACAGAAATGCAGTAGTAAAAATCTGCTTTGTTATCATTTTGTCACCAAACATTCACTTACTTTTGGTAAATATTCTGACTATTGCCCTTTGGGGAACTAACTCCATCCTTAGTTTCAGATCATGTGCAAGTAGAATTGTCTTTTCCTGATACTCTTATTTTAAGGATAAATTTGGACAAAAAGTTCATCCTCTGTTTTGGGCAACAGTGACTGATTAGATGTGTCCATGTTAATACATTTGAAGGGACTAATACAAGAGACAACCCATTTTTAATTATGCTGAAGGTTGAAGGATATAACTGTGAAACTGCCAGACACAAAGACATAGTGAAGCCAGCCTAAATATAGCCAAGAAATGCTAGAAAATGAATCCTTATGGTATCATTAGGCCAGCATGAACACTGCTGCCTAAGGCCATTCTCATTTCCAGACTTTTTCAGGTGCCCAAGTCAACAGCTTCTCTTTTTTGTTGAGTTATATTTGCTGTCACTTACATCCAAATTCATTCTCACAACAGGAGGAATCTCTCTATTCCTGGCTCCCTCTTCCATGTTTGCCCTCTAGATGTTCATAAATATTACCTTCTCACTCAAATTGTCTTTCTATAAAGGGGGATAAAGTTAATGATTTCATACTGTTCTAAGTATTAAATGGAATACTATACAGAAATCACAAATTTGTTCCACAACACTAAACTATGGCACACAGTACTTAATTTTCCTATATGAAATCTGGCTCAAAGCCTCAATTTTAACAGGTGGGAAAATATCCAATATGAGTGACTCTTGGGACCTTTTGTATACTTAGCTTAGTATCCAGTGTCAAACAAAGATACTATGGTTGGCCAATGCAGTGTTTTGTTGCAGCTCCCAAGACAATGGAGCCTGAACATTAGTCATCTCAGCAAATATCATTTCATTCCTTAGGAACCGCTACTGCCTCCTGGATGACTTCCACACCAGACCCATCCACTTAGAACCTGTCTTTACAATGTACTGTTAGGCAGCTCTCCAACTTTCAACCCCTTAGCTCATCTTCTTCAACCTCATCTTCCCTTCCTAGGAACACCTAGATGAATGCCACTCCTACATGAGAATTTGGATAGCACTGTACGAAAGATGTATTGAAGCTGGTTTTGTTCAGGAAACATAAAAACTGTTAATAGCTCCTGAGACCAAGAACCCAGAACTCTTCAGAAGACAAGCATGAAAAGTTACATTCTTTCTTTTTGGAGTTCCTTCAGGCAGGAAAGTATAATCAATAGTTCAGTAAATTATCCTGTGACAATTGAAGGGTACCTAAAGCTGAGAAAGTAGGATGAGCAAGATTACTTTCCCTCTCATTATTGTCAGCAAAACCTCCCACCCACTATGAAGCTTCCATCACAATCAAGAGGGGTTACTTGCTGCCGCCTCCTTTCGGACACTACACTTAATAGATGGTCCATGAGTAACAAACGTTCTCACTGCCTCATCTGGTATTTCTCTGAATGGACGAATATGAGATCAAGGTAAGAAGACTTACTGTGTAGACCCCATTCAGTAATTCAACCTCTTTCAGCCACCATATCTCCCTTTGGTGGAAGTCCTCAGTAAGGTCATGGATACACAGAAAACACCCCAGAATGAAAGTTACATGCTCTGAGTTCCCTTCTATTGGCTTTTCTACTAATTGGGTGACTCATCCTCCAATGTGGAAGCATGAGAACCAAATGTCAGATGGGTGTGCTATATCACATGTATTTGTAAGATCAGGAATTAAATTTAATTAATTAGAAATTAAATGTAAAGATTAGAATTAAAGGAATAAATGAAAGTAAAATAAAATTTTTACTTTTTAACTCTTAATTGAATTAAGAATTAAAGAAAGGTGACTACTTGGGTAATTACAGTATATGCATAAGTGAAATTATTGTGATAAAGAATAGGAAGGAGGAATTGGGAAGACTTTATCATAAGATATCTAAACTACCTGTAAAAGTTTAGTTACTTGAAAATGGACTTAGATGACTTGTGAATGTATATTACAATCTCTAATGCAGGCACTGAATTATTTTGGAAGAAAAGTTATTGGTAAGCTGAGAAAGAAGAGAAGATTGAATCACATGAAATTTTTATGTAAAATATTATCAAATCATAAAAGAAGAATAACAGCATAACAAGAAAATCAGAAAACAATGAACAGATGGGAATAGTAAATTCTTATATATTGATAATTATTTTAAATGTAAGTGGATTAAGTTTTTCCATTAGAGTGGCTGAATGAATAAAATAGCAATATCCAACTTTATGCATGTAAGAGACTCACTTTAGCTTTAAGGGCACACGTAGGCTGAAAGTGAAAAGTTGTAAAAAAATATTCCATGCAACCAGTAGCCAAAAGAGAACAGATGTAGTTATATCAGACAAAATAGACTTTACTCAAAGGAATGAACTAAGCACCTCATAAAGATACCTGCACCTCCATGTTTATTGCAACTATAGCCAAGATATGGAGACAACCTCAGAATCCAGTAACTAAAAAATGGATAAAGAAATTGTGAGAGTGGAGATAAACACACATGACATATTTTGAAAAATTCACAGAAAATATAATTAAAGATAAGTATTTGGCATAAAATGAAATCCATGAAGTTTCTTCATAGTTTGCATTTTCCAAAATTTTTGAAGTGCCTTCATAGTTAGAATTACAGAGACCTTGAAAAAGAAGAACCTTCCTTTCACAACAATAGTGAAGAAACTGCAGGATATTATGCTAATGGAAATAAGTATGACACAGAAAGAAAACTACTGTGTTGTCTCACATAGAAAGTCTAACAAGAAAATTTAAAAGTTGAATACATAGAACAGAAAATACAATGATAGCTACTAGTGGTGGGTGTGGCAGGAGGAGAGGATAGGGGTCAACATATACAAGGTTGTAGTTATGGAGGATGAAGAATTCTAGAGAACTAATGTACATCATGAGACCTATGGTTATGGTTAGTAATATTGCATTGTGTCCTGGAAACTTGCTAAGAGAGCAGATTTTTGAATGATCATGAAACAAAGCAAATTACAAAGGAGTAACAGATTATGACTATGTTAGTTACCTAACATGAATATTTGAAATAATCATTTCATTATGTATGACAAGTCTTCAAAAAGTTGATGGAAATGCATATTATGAAAAAGAAAACTTGGGGCTGGTGCCATGGCTCACTTGGTTAATCCTCTGCCTGTGGTGCCGTCATCCCATGTGGGCTCTGGTTCTAGTCCTGGTTGCTCCTCTTTAAGTCCAGCTCTCTGCTGTGGGCTGGGAGGGCAGTGTAGGATCGCCCTGGTGTTGGGCACCCTCAACCACATGGGAAACCAGGAAGAAGCACCTGGCTCCTGGCTTCGGATTGGCACAGCGCCAGCCGTAGCGGACATTTGGGGAGTAAACCAATGGAAGGAAAACCCTTAAAAAAAAGAAAAAAGAAAAAGAAAACTATGAATTTCAAACTTTTGAACAAAAATATCTTTTTAAAAACAGATTTATTGGGGTTGGCACTGTGGCGTAGCAGGTAAAGCCACCGTCTGCAGTGCCAGCATCCCATATGGGCTCCAGTTCAAGTCCTGGCTGTTCCACTTCCAACCCAGCTCTCTGCCATGGCCCGGGAAAGCAGTAGAAGATGGCCCAAATCCTCAGGCCCCTGTACTCACTGGGAGACCCAGAAAAAGCTCCTGGCTCCTGGCTTCAGATCAGCACAGCTCTGCCTGTTGTGACCAACTGGGGAGTGAGCCAGTGGATGGAAGGCCTTTCTCTCACTCTCTCTGCCTCTCCTTTCCTACATGTGTAACTCTGAGTTTCAAATAAATGAATAAATAAATCTTAAAAAAAAGGACTTGTGCTACCTTCCGTTTTCCAAGGCAATAGCAGAGAGCCGGATCAGAAGTAGAGCAGCAAGGATTCAAACAGGCACCCATATGGAATGCTGGCACAGCAGGCGGCAGCTTTACCTGCTATGCTACAGCACTGGCACCACCAAACTGTCTTTTAGTTTCATTTTGCACAAACCTTTTGAAATATCCTCCTATATCAAAATGTATTGTATACCTTAATATATCATCTAAACTAAAGAGAGGGTAAATAAAATATCATCTAAATCAAAGAGTAAATGAAATTATTGTTGAAAATCACAGAAGACAAACAAAAGCTGCAATGAGTAGTCAACAGTTCCAGACATGGTAGATAATATCCCAAGTCTGAGAAAATCGCCTTAAGTGTCATTCGTCTAATTTTACCGACTGAAAGATAATATATTACCTACAATACACTCATGTTAAATATAAAGACAGACAGATGGAAAGTAAAGAGATAGTGGAAAATACACCATGCTCACACTAATCAAGAAAAGGGGGGTAGAATATAATTTTGGACAAAGCAAACTTTAGAACAAGGAAAATTATCAGGAATAAAGAACAGAATGTACAAAAGGGTCAATTGTCTAGAAGTAATAGCAATCCTTAATAGGTATACACTTAAAAACAGAATGTCAGAATACAAGTATATGAAGCAAAAATAGAAACACAGGAGAAACAGATGAATCCACTTTTGAATGTCAGCAAGTCTCTCTTAGTAAGATACAGATTCAGCAAGCAAAAAATCATAAAAACATTGTTTATCTGAACAGCACCATCAATCAACTTGACCTAGTTGGCATTTATCAAATATAAGTTGCACGGAGAGAGTAGAGGCAGAGAGGGAGAGAGGTCTTCCATCCATTGATTCACTCCACAATTGGCTGCAATGGCTGAAGCTGCACTGATCCAAAGCCAGGAGCCAGGAGCTTCTTTTAGGTCTCCCATGTGGATGCAGGGGCCCAAGGACTTGGGCCCTCTTCTATTGCTTTCCCAGCACATAGCAGAGAGCTGGATTGGAAGTGGAGCAGCCAAGTCTTGAACCGGCACCCACATGAGATGGCAGCACTGTAGAATGCAGCTTTACCTGCTGTACCAGAGTACTGGAACAAATAGGAATCTTAAATCTACTCTTTGACCGTAATGGAATAAAACTAACATTTAATAACAGAAAGATAGCTAGAAAATCCCCAAATACATGGTGATTAATCAGCACAATATTAACACATGGGTCAAAGATATGTCAGCAGGAATTTTAAACTATTTTAAAATGAAAATTCAACTTAGGAAATTTTGTGGTATCCAGCAAAAGCAGTTCTTAGAGGGAAATTGAGAGCATTAAATTCCTGTGTTAGCACAGAAGAAAGAGCTAAACCCTCTTAGTAGCTCTGGTTTACTCACCTGACTGATGCCTCTGTTGCAAGAATATTAGAAAACATAGGCTCCTCTTTAATAATAGAAGGCAGGAAGTCAATAATAGGAATACCTTGGAAACCAAGCTGTATCCCAGCCATGTTTCAGAAAAGCCCTTCTGACAAACAACATGGCCCACATGATCAGAAACTGGAAACTAAGTGTGTACCTTCTAGACCAGATTTCAAGGCCCACATCACAAAGCTTTAGCATAGATACTAGAAGTTCAAGAGTTTGGGAGAAGGAACAACATGGGGGAGATGAATTCCCAGTCCTATTCCCCCTACACACTAAATGATCTGTTCATCCTCCTGGGGTCCTTTAGATCTCTCCACGCTACCTTCTAATCATAGATTTCTATTATACCATATTGTTACCTAGGCATTAACTCAGACTCCATGTAAGTTTTGAACAAAAAGTCTAATATGCCCAGGGATTTTTGCCCTCAACATCTACTCTGTTCTCAAATAAGGCTTTCTATATATACAATGTATTTTAACTCTACAGAATCAGAAATAGACTTAGCAACAGCCCACTCCACGTTATTTCCTCAAAAGGATTCATATTTGCTAAAGACCATTACTAAAGAACAGAGTAGCCTCTACCAAAGTGCATAAAGCCCAACAAAGAGGAAGATGAGGGCATGGCATATCTACCCATGGCAACAATTTAAACATCTTTTAGTATTCTTCCCCCTAGAACCCCTTTGAAGTTATTCTGTTCCTGAATGCTCTCAAATCTTGTTCCCTCCACAGAACCTGGTCTGCTATCCATCCTTCTTCCAAATTCCCTCTCTTATTCCCAACACATTTTTATTATGCCTTGATTTTTTTTTAAAAATGCATTTATTTATTTATTTATTTGACAGGTGGAGAGTTACAGAGAGGCAGAGGCAGAGAGAGAGAAGTCTTCACTCCCCAAATGGCCACAGTGGCCAGGGCTGTGTCAATCTGAAGCCAGGAACCAGGAGATTCTTCCTGGTCTCCCACATGCATGCAGAGGCCCAAGGACTTCAAGGCTCATTCTTGTGGTAGCATTCATCAATGTTCCCTTTTTATGGCTGAATTATGGGTCATTGTAAGTATGTGCCACACTTTCCTTATCCATTCATCAGCGGATGGACATTGGTGTGGTTTCCACATTTGGCTGCTGTGAATGCTGTTGCTGTGAATATTTATGTGCCATTTCAGTGTGCTTAATTTTTAATCTCTCTTGTGTATAATGCCTGGGTGAAAAATTGCTGGCTTCACTGGCAACTCTGTGTTTAATATTTTAAGGAACCGTCAAACTGTTTTCCAAAACACACCATTTTCATTCTCTTTAGAAATATGCAAGAATTCGTATCTCTCTACATTTTCTCAAAACTTATATCTTTTTTTCCAGTTATTATTCATTTGTTTTCATTTATTTGAAAGACAGGGAGACAGACAAACCAACAGAAACAGAGAAACAGATGGGGAGAGATTTTCCATCTGCAGGTTCACTGCCCAAATGCCCATAACAATGGGCCAAACCAAAGCTAAGAGACTGGAATTCCATGCAGATCTCTGAAGTGAATGGTAGGGGCCCAAGTGCTTGAGTCATCACTTGATACCACCCAGAGTTCACTTTAGCAGGAAGTTAGATAAGAGGTGGAAGAGGGGCTGGCACTGTGGCACAGCAGGTTAAAGCCCTGGCCTGGGGCTCCAGCATCCCGTATGTGCACTGGTTCTTGTCCCTACTGCTCTTCTTCCTATCCAGCTCTCTGCTGTGGTCTGGGAAGGCAGTAGAAGATGGCCCAAGTCTTTGAGCCCCTGCACCCATGTGGAGACCCAGAAGAGTCTCCTGGCCCCTGGCTTTGGATGTGTGCAGCTCCAGCCGTTGCAGCCATCTGAGGAGTGAACCAGTAGATGCAGGACCTCTCTCTTGATCTCTGCCTCTCTGTAACTCTTTCAAGTAAACAGAAAAAATCTTGAAAAAGCCACAAGAAACACATATTTTTTAAAAAAAATAAAGAGGTGGAAGAGCCAGATTCAAACCAAGCACTTGGATGTGGGATGGTAGCATCCCAAGAAGTGCCTCAACACATTGTGCCAAATGCCTACCCCTGTTATCTGGTTTTTTGATTGTGATCATTCTAGTAGGTGTGAAGTGGCATTTCATAGTGGTTTTCTACTTACTTTATGAGTAATAAAATCAAGGAGCTTCTGTTATAATTCTTTACTTTCAGTGGCATTTTAGGAAGGACATGAACTCTTAGTATAGTTGATCTACTAAGTATAATGAAGCAAAATAACTTATTTTACATTTGTAAAAGGAAAACATTTCTTCTAAGTATTGAAAATATTTGCATAGCAATCTTAGGGTTTTGTCCACCTGTACTGTTTCCTACTTCAGTTCCTTTTAATGTGATGTTGTCTGTGTGGTTAAGGAACTGTAATACTGTGCACTGAATTTGTTCTGAAAGATTACTTTCTGTATGGAGTAGGGGTAAGAATACCTTCTAATGACTTCTCAGGATTAACTAGAAGGCATAGCAGAGCTGATTGCCAAAAGCTCCAAAGCTCAATGTGGTTTAATCACCAATGGGGTTTACATTTGTTGTGGGTAAATATGTTCCTCATGTGGTAAATATCAAAGAAATGTTGAGAGCATCTACATAAGGCAAATAACATACCTTTTAAGAGATGAATGAACAATGTTTAAATTGAATTTACACTTTACTCATAGTGTAATGATGGGGTCCATCACACCTACCAAATGGTGACTGAAAGTTGTAGGGTAGGTACATGGAGAATCACATTATTCTACTTGATCCTGTGTATGTTTAAACATCTTTGTGATGAAAAGCTTTAAGAAAAAGATATTGAATACCTCATGAAGAGAGAAAGGAGGCAGTAAGGATTTCTGGGATGCATAAGTCAATTCATGAAGACCAGAGTTTAGTTATCTCTCAATAAAGACATTTCTGGAAGTCTAATTCCTTTGTAGTTGAGTACTGTGGAAGAAAGTGATTTTTTTGTGTGAGAAAGAAGAAGGAATGAGGAAGGGAGGAAGGGAGGAAGGGAGGAATGGAGAAAGGGAGGAAGGGAAGAAGGGAGGAAGGGAGGAAGGGAGGAAGGGAGGAAGGGAGGAAGGAAGGAAAGAAGGAAGGAAGGAAGGAAGGAAAGAAGGAAGAAAGTTTTTGATGAAGACTTCCATGAGTTAGCTTCTAGTTACTCTGTAAATGGTGAGTCAAACACATCTGATGACCAAGGAGAGATAGCATAAGTTTCCCAAAAGTGTAGGAGATTTCAAATGGTTTTGAATAGAATGGAAGAGAGCATGAACTAGGGAATTGGTGAATTAAGTTCTGTTATATTTGTTCACTGTTACATAGGATAGGATAATGATTTGTGAAATGAGTGAATAAATTATTTCCAGGCAGTGCTAGAGCTACCCCTAAAATCAGTAGAGTTGATCATAAAATTAATAGTTATTAGTCACTAATAGGTATGCATTTCTGGAAAAGCCAGAGAAATGAGATATTGCCAGACAGGAAAGATTAAAGTGTATTGGAAGAGAGTAATTTGGAGTGGAGCCTTTTAAATAGTATCTTGAAGACAATAAAATCTGCTTAAAGAGGGAGGAAATGCAGACATGAGGCTATTGGGTAGATGAATAAGTGGAAAAATTATGATCCGGAGTTCAAAAGTTGACAAATATACAGTATATGTGGCAAAGTTAGAGGGTTGAGGTCACAGGGTCAGATTATAATACTTCAATTGGTAGAGACATTCCCAGTGGTAAACTCTGGGGTGTGGCAGCAACCTAATTGGAGTAAGACTGTAGATGGGAGAGTAGAGGTCTCCATGTTATTGCTTTGTCAATCCACATGGATATTAGTTCCTCCACTGATCTCCACGGCTTCCAGTTCCTTGCTCTGGGCCCCATCCCACTTTTTTTTTTTTTTACTATCCCAGGACCTCCACACTATCTTCATTGATTCTGCAACATTAAGCTTCAGACAAGGCAGGTTGAATGGCATAACTCCGGATAAAAAGATAGAAGTATGGTAGAGTGAGGGAGCTGCAGTGAACATGGTTTATATTTGTTTTATTTTGAAATCCAGAATTTCCAACTTTTTACTGTGAAAGCTACTTGAAGTGCTTTCCACAAAATTATCCAATGTTTTGTTTAACATTTATTTATTTGAAAGGCTGAGTGTAGGGCAGGTGTCGTAGTGTTAGCAGGTAAAGTGCGGGCATCCCATATGGGTACCAATTCATGTCCTGGGTACTTACTTGCAATACAACTCCCTGCTAATAGCCTGGAAAAGCAGTGGAGGATGGTGTTTGGACCCTGTCACCCTTCTGGGAGACATGGATGATGCTCCTGGCTCTTCACTTCAGCCTGGTCTCACACTGGCTGTTGTGGCCATCTGGAGAGTGAACCAGCACAGGGAAGATGCTCTCCCTCCCTCCCTGTAGCTCTGAATTTCAAAAAAAGAACAAATCTTTTAAAAATAAAGACAGAGTTGCAGAATGAAAGGTAGACAGAGACATATCATCCATATTCTGGCTCAAACTCCAAATAGCTGTCATGGCTGGGGCTAAGCAAGACAAAAGCTATGAGCCCTAATCTCCATCTGGGTCTCCCACATGGGTGGCAGGGAGCTACCTTCATAAGCTTATTTTCCAGTAGGAAAACATCAATGCCCCAAAGTATGGTTTCCCAATGCATTACTATGCCTCTCGTGACAGTTTCTTAACCAACAATTCTAATGTTTCTAGACCTTAACCCAATCAATCCCATGCCTACTATGGTAGTAATCTTCAACCATGCCTGAGGTGAAGTTCACCCGCCTGTGTCATGCTCTAGTCATTACAATATTTTCTTTAAAAAAATAAGATTATGTACAATTTTCCAAAAAAGGTATGTTTCTTTGACCCTCTTCAGATATGATGACTTACCTCCTTTATTCCTCCAGAGGCCAAGAAATAGTCAGTGAGGGGGAGAGCATATGGGCTGCCACACAATATCATACAGACTAGGAAACAGAGCACAGGTCCTCAGACTTCTTCAGGGGCAGAATGGCCTTAAGAGGCAGTTGATAACCATCCCCCTAGAGCTCCAGTGGACTGTCATCATTTAAATCCAAAAGAGATGATGAGTAAGATGATGAGTAAGTAATTCCTTTCCCTAAGTATAAACCCTATGTTACTCAAATCTCATGTCTCCAAAATAGTACACATAAAAGACAACAATCTTTAGAATATTTATTGCAGAAGTCAGTATTTTCAAAAAGGGATAAATAATTTGGGAGGAGGAAATCTTCATTCCTGAAAATGCTGAAGGAGCATTTTATGTTTGAAGAGTAGACACAGATCTCCCAACACACTGCTTCAGAAAATGTAGGTGTGGTTGGAGATACCTGGCTGGCTTGATGCCTGCAGATATGGTTTGGGTGGGGCAGGAACACTTTATTGGGCATGGATGCCTCTGTGATAGTGGCTGATCCTTGAATGCCACAACTTTCTGGGGCTATCTCAACCTGTCTTTGGTCAGTGCATTCTTTGATGGGTAATTTTGGTCAGCCAAGGGCGCTTCTTGGCTACATGACTTGATACTTTTACAGGAGGAAGCTTTGTAGTTGAAAGGATGTCCCTGGACAGCATTTGCCTGGGCCTGCAATTGTGCTTAAGTGTTTTCACAGGCTTTGTCGGAGAGCAACGTGATTCTTGGGGGCAGGTGATTCTGACACCACGGCTACTCCCTCTTTTCACATCTAACACCTTGCCAATGTCTGTCTTCACTTTAACAGTTTTGGTGTTGCCAGTAGAGGCAGCTCTACTATTAACTTTGCTTTAGCTCTGCACAGATGATGGTGGGGAGGTCCCATTCCCAAGAAAACTTTCTTGCCTTTGTTTGTGCTGCTAGGAGAAATGCCACACCCTTGCCAGCAAGGGTCCAATGCAGTCATGACATGGTCACTGTTTCTTGGTTCTGAAGGAACTTTTACTCTTTCTTGGTTCTCAAGGAACTTTACTCTTGGAGACAGATTAAGAGTCCCATGCTCTACCGACTGAGCTAGCCGGGCGAACTGAAAAGTAAAAGGAGCAGCCGAGAAGCGACGTATGCTTCTGGGTGGTGTGTGCTAACCTGGGGTCTCTTAGACTGAGGACAAGGACAAGGAAAGGGCTGTAGGAGGGGGTTCTGTGCTCACCCTCACAGAACCGAACAGCACACAAAACACCGAGGGGCCTACTTGCCGAAATCCAGGGGGGACCTCCCTGAGTCTGACACACTGTTTCTTTCTCAGTTGGCGCGCCAGATGTTGCCATTGATTTCTCAACAATGTTGCAGTGGGTTCATTTCTGAGAGGAGCAGTGTGGTGGGGGCAAGAGGCACGGAGTCAACACACAGACCCCGGGAGTCAGGTGAAAGCAGGCTTGAGGCGAGCAGCCTGCAGATTCCTTTATTACAGTTGGTACAACAGTATATAGCCAAGACCAGCCAATCTGGTCAAGGGGCGGTCTATGCCCCAACCAAACTGCCAGGCAGTTTCCAAAGCCATCCAATCACAGCCTGTTGCCAGGCAGTTTCAAATCCATCCAATCACAGCCTGTCGCCAGGTTCCAAAGCCATCTAATCACAGCCTGTTGCCAGGCAGGCTCCATTGCCAGGTGGGTTTCAAAGCCATTCCTGAGTAACTGATGCTCGCTTGCCAGTGGCCACCTTGGCATGGCCTTCTTATTCCAGTACAGCCCTTCTTATAGTAATGCCTAAACTGTAGATATCATCCACGGGCTCCCGAGGTTCCACATCTATTGCCTGGATTCCAATTTGAGGTGTTAATACTAAATAGTTGGTGGCTCGCAGCTCTGTGCAGTAAACGCTTGCCAGTCCTTTTGAGATGGTCCTACTCCCCCCATGGTTTGTCTTCTCACCCATTGAGTTTTCGGGCCCCTGGGTGTGGGGGCCCGCCACTCATTTTTTTGGAATGTACTATTCTGGCCACTTGATTTGGTGGGCGATAGGAGCAGATTGCCTGCCTTATCTTGCTTGGAATAGCACTTTTGCCCAATGGTTGTCTTTACTGCATCAAGGGCACAGTCCTTGTTGGCATCCCGATTGTCTGTTCTGTGCATTCCCTTTTCATGTGACCTTCTTTTCCACACTTAGAACACTTTCGTCCTAGCCTGTTATTGCGTATAATTTTGGCCATGGCAACTGCTGCGTGCTCTCCCGAGGCTACTTCATCCATGACATCCCTACAGATTTTTAAAAAGGTGGGAATGTCCTTTGAACTACCCCAATTTCATGGTCATCAGGATGGCGACCCCAGAGACCCAGACCTCAGGCCAGACAATAGCCACATGATTAACATATGTATGTGGAGTGTTTGGTGATTAGCTATTTTGAAGGGCAACAGGCATGCAAACTCTTGGCGCAATTTTTAGTGAGGGAAGGGATGATGGTCTTTCCTGGAAAAGCCACAAAATGTTCTGCTCGCTAATCTTGGGTACATTTGGAGCCCGTGTTGGGAGGGGGTAAGTTTATACAATGGTCACTAAGTTACAGAAACTTATTGCAGCTCTTTTTGGACTCCTACAAGCGTTATCGCGTGAGACAGTTACACAGAGCAGATACACAAGGCAGTTTCCCAAGGTTATTCTGCAGGTGGGTGGAGACACAGTTATCTTAAGGGATGTCTACCACCAGCAGCTAAACTTTTTAATCCTTCACTATAATATTATTTTAATATTTACTTTTAGCAGGGGTCTTACACCTTGTGCTGCCAGGGCCTTAGAGCCTCATGGCAGGTTTTGTTTGCTTGTTCATAGGCTAACCTTCGGACTAAAGGCATAGCCTCATCCATGGTCTCAAAGATATTGCCGGTAGCCTCCATTAATCTGTTCAGAAAATCAGCATAGGGCTCTGTCCGGCCTTGTGTAATCTTGGATAAACTGTGTCTGATCTCCTTCCTTGGAATGACCTTCCATGCCCTCCAGGCTAGTTCTGTCATTTGCATGAAAACCTCATTAGGGCAACTAGCCTGGGCCTGTTAGTCATTAAAAGCTCCTTCCCCATTTAGCATATCCTCGTTCCAGGCTGGCTGACCATTCCTAATGTTATCATGGGCCTGAGCCCTCACGAGCTCTCTGTAAGCTGCGGACCAGAGGAGGAAGTCTCCCCCTCCAAGCACTGCCTTAGCTAGGTTCCTCCAGTCCTCTGAGACTAGTCCATTAGTGCCTATGCTATCTAGGACCGCTTTAGTAAAGTTAGCATGTGGTCCATATAATTGTACTGATTGTTGTAATTCTTTCAACAATTTATGGTCCGGGGGGGGGGGGGGGGTCCATCCCCGGCTGCCCTGCGCGTCCACTATCACAGGGAAAGCCTGATTTATGTGGTGATATTCTTCCAACTTAGGTGGAGTGCCTCGTCCTCCTGCCAATTTTTCTCGAGGAGGTTCTAGGGAGAAGCCCTCGCCTTTTGTCTCTCTCATGGAGGAGGAGTCCTCCGGAGGGGGGAGATTCTTGGTTAAGGTGATCGGTTGCCATGATGGCCGATCCTGCAAAGTTAGGTTAGCCAGTTTGCAGCAACATGGGGGAACTCCTCCTATGGGCAAATGTGCCGAATAGGGGGGTGCAGAAGGAAGGGGTCTCTCATCCTTCCTATCTCTCTGTCCCGACCCATGT
The DNA here is from genome assembly GCF_033115175.1 of Lepus europaeus. Classification (NCBI taxonomy): domain Eukaryota; kingdom Metazoa; phylum Chordata; class Mammalia; order Lagomorpha; family Leporidae; genus Lepus; species Lepus europaeus. Next base: position 281,335 of record NW_026909002.1, read on the forward strand.
TGGTCCTCTCTGTCTCCATCCTCTTTGTCTCCGTCTAGGCTCCCAGATGGAGATTCTCTCTGTTTCCTCTAGTAAATCAGCCCCTTCATCTAAGAGGGCTGCTATTTCCTCTGAGTCATTATGGAGAGCTTGGTCGAACAGTTGCCATAGCCTCAGGACTTCAGGCGATTTCTCTGCTGCCCTCAATTGTCTTCTGACCCTACGCCATTGTTCCTAACTCACCGCTTTACAGCAGCCACTTTCCCACCATATTTCCCTCTTTTCATTTATTTTTGAGCAACAAGAGGCATGATTCTTGGCCATACCATTGTTGACCCCGTTTCCATGTGGTCTCTATACACAGCTGTGCCTGTCTTAGGTTGTCCCCCAGGGGATCTTACCCATCATTGACTGACCAGTGCTCAAATTGACAGACCACAGGATTGCTTGCTCAGATAGGGGTAGGAATGAGGAATAATGGTTATCAGGAATGGCATGACTGCACACCAGCTGTGGGCCATTTGAGTGGCTGACCAGAGCTAGTGGGAACAAAACAGTAATGAATGTGGCTATGGGAAGTTTTTCAGGGTAGGATGATAGGGCAGGTGCATCCACTAAGAAGGCAGAATCTCAGTCTTGTTCAGCTGGTTCAGGTTGGCTGTAAGTTGCAGGCTTGATGTTTCTGGCTGGTACTCAAATGGGCTGTTCTGCATTCTCTGGAAAGACACAAGCATATCCTCGATCCTTGGCTGGCAGAAGTCTTTCTAAGGGCATTGGAATCCACGGCCTGAATTTTGTGTGCACTTCTATATTAATGGCAAACATGTGTGTGGCATGGGGTCTAGCAGCTGCCCTGAGAGCCTGGGGTGCCTGAGTACTGCCACAAATGTGGGGATCCTCACTGGTTGTGGATGGGATGGCCTCGCATGAGTTATTGTCTAGAGGTCCTGTAAGTGCACCCCACGGGGATGTGGGGGGTGGCTGACTAGGCATTGCTACATTGTTTGCTACCTTGTATAATACCTTGTTGGCTACATTGTTTTTTTTCACTGTCAGAGCTCTCCCTAAGTCATCAACTGTTTTCTGTGAGACAGGGACCTGGAGTGTCAGGCTCTTATCACACACAGATTCACTATGTTTAATAATCTGCATGGGATTCTGAGAGGAGGGTATTTTTCCCAATTCTG